>NW_025765630.1:0-132891 GCF_003918875.1 Haliotis rubra | reverse complement strand
AGTGGGGAGGTGCAATCATCACGGTATGGGGTGGAATAGGCCTGGAACCAGAGAGTGGGTCCTGTGGTGTTCCAGAACCTAGGTCCAGGGAAGAGGAGGCAGCATCACAAAGCGGTGCGCTACATCGACCAAAGTTTACCAGGACCCTAATGTTATACCACATTTCGCACGTCACCCGGAAAACGATTTTCCAGTATGATAACGCCTGGGCCCATACCTTGCCCAGAGCTACAAAAGGACTTCCCATTGTGCAGAACGGTGGTGTCAACATTATGCAGTGGCCAATTCCTTAGTCATGATTAAACCCAACTGAACATCTTTGGGATGAAAATTCAAGAGGAGACTTGAATAATGTCATACCAAAGGCCGAACACAGCTGATTTTATTGCGCCAGGCCTTTCTCAGACGCGGTGGTACCAGGTTGCCAAATGGCCTTCATCAATTCCGGATTGAGGGCACTCCATGCATAGACGCTGTGCTGCAGTTATTGCCGCTCGTGGTGGTCACACTAGATACTAAAGTCAAAGAGTCTGAATGGACTGCAAACATTTACGTAATGTCTTGAGGTTGTGCTGAGTTATTCATTGATGTGTCAGGATATTGTACACAAAACTTGTTTTGATCAGCTTATCATGTCCATTTCTGTAATGATTTGATTACAGTGCCCATCTAATTTTGAATCTCATTCTGACGGTTTTTGCTGCTGAGTATATGTGTATATTTTATGTCACCCATGCCAGCAAAATCATACCACAAAGAGGGTCCGTAAGTAGGTGGCGGCACATTGCGAGACCTTACGTAACGAACATTCCGGTAACAAACAACGTTTCATAAGCATTTTCGAATGATCTCATGGTTGTCAGTTTACCGTAAAGAACCGACAATCCTTGAAGAAATGACACGTTTTTTCTCTAACAATCAACAAATAAGCCAACTATTACAACTCTGAACAGCTATGAGTGACAGCCAAGCATATGCTTGTACACTTGGTCCGGTAGAGTAGAGTCATATTTGGCGGTCGCGCAATTAGAACCACAAGCGGTTCTTGAATATACGCTTCTCACCAGAAATCTAGTCCTTCCTTGAAGTAGTATAATGGCATTACATTGTTCCCATCACTCAGTATATGCCATATATAACATTGGTGCTATACCTCCACTTGGCCGCTCCATGGTGACGTAATTCTGTTGTCGTCTTACTTCATTTGTCCCTTGACGCCTGTGCAGTTCTAGTATACATACACAAACACAAAATCAATGTGCTCCTAAATGAACAATGCAAACATATTCTTGTTTATCAAACATTAGGAGATAAGACCTCAAAGATATGGTTCTTTACTCTGACAAGTAACGTTCAGTACGTTTTGTGACCGTGCAGCCAACAAAGGGCTACAACGAATTGACAAGTGTGTCTTCGTGATTGATTAACATGTAGACATAAATATCAGCATTCATGAGGAAAGTATTCATTTTGTTACATGCTATGTACATTACTCTATAATCCGAATACATAGGTAATCCTTGCACATGTTAGATCGTTATTTACTTTTGCAGGTTAAGTGGATCAGTAAGGTCCAAATTTACTCCGCTTCTTTCCAGTGAAATATGAAGAAACGTTGCCAGCTACCGACAGTTCTCGATTTTGACTTTCCACCAATTGTATATGTTAATTCGAGAATGGAAGACTTTTTAAGAATTCTAGGAGACTGTGAATTTTAACACAAGTGTAATATCGTCTTATATAGAGGAGAGATGTGAATGGCGTGATACATGTTGGTGAAACATTCAATTTCTCAAATTAGTAGATGATATCAAGTATCAATTACTGATGAATATTGAATAGCATATATATATATATATATATATATATATATATAATTTAGCAGAATTGGTCCCATTTTGAGTAAAATGAGCTGATTTTGTGATTGAGAAGAATAGATGTCGTGAGAAAATGACTAGCTGCCATTTTGCTGTGAGAAGTACGGTGTATAACAATCACCATGACTGTCAATGGCTTCTTACCAGCTACGTATACTTGTTACATACTGGATAAAACAACTCTATCAATACACACTGGATTAAACAACTCTATGAATACATATATACAAACATGCAGAACACCTACCTCTCTTGGTTCTCCTCTGGTTTATTTTCAGCTAGAAATAGATACGCAATTGCCAATGTCATGTTTTTAGCACAATGCTATTCTATTCAACTGAGGTCAATATTACATGTGATATGTCCCATGCATAGTAATGTTGAAATAGATGATAACTGGTGAACGTCTTTTTGTAGCTATGTGCATATTTTATGTCAGCCATGTTTTAAAGTCTACCAAAAATACACTTACGTTTTGCAGCATGTACTCTCCTCCTAAAATAGATAATAATGATGATGAGGATAACAATGATGACTAGGCCAGCAGACCCCGTTCCTATGGCAATCACGGTGTTTGTGCTTGTAGTTAGTGTCATCGCCCCAATCCAAAAGAAGCTTGCGCTGCGACAGAACAGATCAAAAAAAGAAGAATTGCAAATAGACAGATGTAGGATTGACATGTCATCTATGAGAATTTTAGTACATGTGTGACGATGTCTGGGAAGTTTTGCCTGAGGCTTTTTCCCGACATCTTATACAAGAGTCGGTATCCTCCAGTCCACAATGTACACGTAAGCCTACACTGATTTCCAAATGTACCTCAGGCAGATCTGGAGTACAATTATTTTACACATTTTCCAATTCCACGTTACATCCTCTCCAGAAAAGTATGCTTGAGATCGTAGTTGTGTTAAGATCTCTGACAGGTTTAGCCAAAACATTAACATTGAAACGTGTTTTACTCAATGTCTAAGCTGATAATGTGTCACCGAGAAAAGGGTTACTTACATACTTCGATGCCACTACCTACAACTCGAATTCTCATATCAGTTCATCTAGTAACTAGAACTTGTGAATGTGTTTGCTTCTCCTTCTACACTTTACGTTAGGAAGGTTCATCTGGTTATGGCGGTGCGCACTATTTTTTACGAATAAGTTTAAGATGCGGGTTAGAATATGTTTTCAGCAAACCATGCTTGTCGTAAAAAGGCGTCTAACAGACATGTGGTTAACATATAGCATTGATCCTTGTTGTGCATTGATTGGTGCTCATTATGTTGAGCACTGGATTGTATGGTCCACACTAGATTATTCACAGACCGCCGCCATATTGCTGGAACATTGCTGATTGCGGCGTGTAACAACAAACAACCTAAATTATTAATGTATCAAATAAGTTTCATTTCTATGCATTTCTATACATAATCAACACACCACGGTTATGTCAGCTGATTGTTACTGAAACTTATTTCATTGATAGTTGAAACTACATTACATCAGCAAAGATTATATTATATATATATATATATGTGTGCGTGTGTGTGTGCGTGTGTGTGTCTGTGTTCGTGGGTGTGTGTACTTACATGTATTTACGATTATCTTTTGTCATTACGAGTGATGTCCCCTGTCCATTTGTAGCAGAGCAGGAGAGGTTCCCGGCATCAGACGTTGATAGATCACCCTTTGTGAACAGTTGACCATGGCTAATGTTGTTGTTATGTAACCACATGTAGGAGGTAGCGGAGGGATTGGCGTCGTCAACGACAATAAACAAACAGTGACATCGCCAATTCCTGTTTGACATTGATGACCGGTTGGTTCGGCTCGAGGTGTAGTTTTGGTGGATCTATTTTGAATAGAGGTAAAACACAACATATGTTACAAGGAGAAATTATACATGAGTGGGTGAGCTTAGTTTTACGCCGCAGTCAGCAATATTCCAGCCATATGGCGGCGGTCTGTAAATAATCTAACCCAGACCTTCTCGATACTACAGGACATACATGAAAAAGGTCCATGGCATAGCTTACATCTGACATTAACAGTTGTATCTGCCCGTCCAGGCGTCATCATGTGTCCGTTGTCAGCAGAACAGGCTCAGCGTTCCTTGGTCAGACTTCTGGTTACGTTACGTTTGAGGAAGGTCGACCCAGCACTTGTTCGTCCGTTGTGTGACCACCTGAATGTGGACACTAGGGTTGGCATCATCCACGACACACACTGAACCCGGAGGTCTTCACCGACAGCAACATTGATGGTAAGTCATTGCTCGGTTCCAGATGTACCTCTGGCGGGTCTGGAGACATATATCATCTCTTTGGTATCTTTGAGATATGGTACATTATCATTGCTGCAGTTAAGCGAAGTAAACATGTTACTACTGATATGAATTCGAAAAACGATAGTAATACCGAAGGGACAAGCATTTTCGACTTTGACAGTGTGCTAACGATAATCTTTAAATGTTAATTATGGAACTCCAAATCAATTTCCCGTGATGTCAATTAATCGTTTTACAAAAATATTTCCACATTACAACATTTTGAAATGAATAAATGGTTCACAATGTCCCCCCAACATATTCGCTCAGTCCCTTTGAATGTACATTTGCATATGTCTGCTTTTGTTACATATTTTCGATAATATTCAACATACATTCAAAGTAAATACAGTGTAATGGAGCATATGACGTGTCTTGAATGCATGACCCCACAGGTAGTCAGGTGGTCCTTGGCGCTTTTAAACCTGCAAGAGCAAACCTATGGTCGTGGTGTGAATTCAGTACCATATCCATGTTCATGGACTGCACTCTTCGGGATTTCATCCCACATTAAGCAGACACACTATTTAAAGTGGTCTTAAAACAAGCTCACTTATACGTAAATGCATGTGAGAATATCCTGCATTACCCTGTATCCTTATGATCATTTTACATCTTATAACTCGCATGACTTAATGCCGTGGAACACTTTACACCACACGCTTATTTCAGTGCAGGCCATCGCATTCACAACCTGGCATCCTCAATGTGCCTGAATCGTTCTTGGACGTTATTCTTTCACTGAAAGTTTGTCCACTGTAAGAACGTCCACTGTGTCCACCTGAAATGAAGTGGCCGGATAGTTGAAGTCATCGCCGACACACACCACACTGATCACCTCGACCAAGGGTGACATTGAGGACACTTCCTGGTGGCTCCAGGTGGATAGCTGAAAGGTATGTACAAATAGACAAAAGCAGTAAGTACACATTTTCATTCTGGTTTGGGAGTCACTCTCTTTACCCCTCAACATGTCCCCATCCAAAAAAGAAACCCTATTAAAACTGCCCATTGTACGAGTTCTGCCATACCATAACCATGTTCTGATGATTCATCACGATAATACATTTTATTCCATAAAATATGTCCATTAGCTATAAAAAACAATTCTATTTGAGAATAATACGAATAGGTTTCGTGAATAAATAATGCGTGCATCCTACCGTAGCATCCTAATTGTGCCCCTGATCAGACAATCCAGTGATCGGTATAATGAGTAATGATCCAAACCATACCTTCAGGAAATGAAAAACACTCGACACCAACAGCATCAGATGCGCCACAATTATGCGTCCCCCATGGTCTGTGCTTGCAGTCCTTTAGATCTGTGTCCAACATCGTGCACTGGACGTCATCTAGCCACATTTTATTGGAACTGCTTACATCGATTACGTTGCTCCAAGCCCAAAGACAAGATGAATAGGCACATTTTCAAACTATACCGTGTTATCTTAGTGACATATTATGGCTGGATAGTCAGGATTGGTTTGACGCTGCCTGAAATGTCTTAGTCATGTCAGCTTGATGTGTGATGCGTGAAACACAAAAACGCGGGTCTGCTGCTGCAAGCTTATAAAATCGGGATCTGATCAGGTGAAACAGTATGCAGCAGAAATCATCACCCATCCAGCGTGCCAACATTTTACAACACGAGCTCAGTTTGATGTGTTAGAAAGTCTGAAGTGATGTAGATACTGGATGTGTATAAAAGGGAGGTTATGAAACCAAGGAGGACGGGTCTAACTTAGAAAATACAAACGTGCCAGCATTTCACAACACTATTCCAACCTGTTCCATCGTCATTTTCATACATTGCGTGCACTAGTGTTTAGAGATAATCCATTTGAAATAATTTTCAAATAATTTGTTTGTTACTCTTGAACTTTTACAAAAGTTAATAATCCAAGGTTGATATCATTCAATGAAAGATTGGCTTTTTAATTAATTGTTTCAATCAAAGAAGAATCAAACAATGAACTACCACTTCCTACCCGTACCCCAGAGCCCTGCACACAACAGCAGCTTCTACTGGTCCAAAGCCATCATCACATCACGGTTGTTCCCCAGCTACCGGAGTGGAATACCTGCAGGAGTCCTCTTTTGTAGCTTGGTGTCAGCTTCATCGTGATGTCACCTAGTGTAGCAGCATTAATATTAAATGTTACCTTATACATTGTTCAAAAATGAAAGCCAGAGTCTGACTTTCAAACATTTTTTCTGTGAAAATTAAATGTATATATTTCACTCAACTTGAGCGATACGAAGATGAAACTTAGCACGATGACATCAACATGTTGACATTAATTCAATACAGAGGGTTGTTAAGATCGGTTCCTGATGTGACCACACGCTGAACAAGTCTACGGATCTCTTGTGGGATTCTCTCCTTTAATCCACCCGTAACGCGTTAGCTAGTCGAGCGTCTACTTGGCCGAAAAGGTCATCACACAGCTACCAAGGTAGAATACCTGCAGGATTCCTCTGTTGTACGACGGTGTCAGTGTCAACGTTTTCTCACTCAGTAAGGCGGCATAACGAGAATCGTTCGCTCTTCCCTTGTAAACTCTTCAAAACAGGAACCTCCCAGGCATAATGAGAAACATGTAATCTTCCTTTGTACATTTTTTTTAAAAAGGGTCGCAATAGACTAACTTTAAAACATTTCCGTGCGTATATTTCATTTTATTTGATTAAGACGAGGATGAGACGACGGGGTGTGGTGTGGTGTAGTGGGTGGTGTTTTGGAAGATTGCTATTTGTTTGTTTCTGATTTCACTGTTATGTATTTCTAATCATGATCGAGAAAAGACAGTGACCATTGACGAGCTGCACAATAGCTATAGCTAGATTTATTCAAGTAAATTCTTGTCAAGATGATTACTCACTTGATCACATATGATGCCAACATCTTCACTGTGACTACAACCGTTGGCGCCCCATGGATTGTGTGAACAGCTGGCCAAAGATGATTCGGTACCGGAGCAACTAACGTCATCCAACCAAATCCTCCTGACTCCAGATCCGAAACTTTGAATCGTCCTTGGTGTAACCCCGCTTTTACTAAACGCATAAATTGTAGAATTCAAGAAATTGTCGTTTGCATCCCCAAATTGCCCACAAACTATGGGTCATCACAATTATAGGTCGGTACTACATGTAACTTACTACCTTAAATTTGTGTCCTACTATTGTCACACAGACCTCACCTACCTCAGAATAAAGACATTATTTCTGTACTCAGATGCAAAACTTCTTGTGACACACAAAAAAACATAAAAAAATCAGCTTATAACTTTGGAGCCACGAGTGAACTATTCTTCCATGCAAAGACCCAAGTTTCAAGGTATAGTAACGATCAACGATCTTGGCATATGTACATGAGAGGTACACAGGCAAGTTCACGCGGCCAGTAGCGAGTTTGTCCAGCTAGTGCATTGATGCAGACTTGGACCTTCGCTTCATGGAGAAAATCAGTCCATATGGGAGGAAGAATTCGTGCAGCGTTGCTAAAAGGTTCGTATGGAGTCATAAAGGTCGGATCATTTCATCCCAGACGCGTTTCAGTGGGTGACCAATCCGGGGATCTTGCGAGATCACTTCACCCCTCATCGAGCCCTTCTCACTGATACACCTCTGTTGTCAGGTATGAGGGTGTGCGGGTTGCTGAGTGAAACCTGAGTCGGTGGTGCGAGGTTCGAATCCATCAGACTTTTACTTGTGGTCGTTATTGTTCAGCCGTCACTACTGGAATGGTCAATCACGTGATTGTGTTGCAGGCAAGGTCAACATAAGCGCCAAACAGTGTTTCTATGGGCGTTCAATCGATGTTTTTTCTGCCTTCTACACTTCTAAAAAACGGCATCGAGTGGAAATAATGATACGTGTCTTCATGCCTGGCATTTTGAAGTGAACATTACCGGACATATAAATGCTTCTTTGAAATTTCGTGCAATTCGAATAACAGCTAGTTTCCGTTTCTTTGATCACTTTAGTACACTGATAATCTGATTAAATGCATCCTATCAAACGTTCTGTAAATAATTAATTTATGAACTCCCCAAAGATACGTCAGTTCTGTTTGTCTCTCTGCAAGCAGTTGTTTAACGTCAGCATTCTACCTATAAGACATAGAGATATAGTTTATACATGGTGTCTTACTATAGTCCTAGTTGTCTGCAGGCCACTTTAGCTTCCTCTACTCCAAAGCCATCGTCACACACAGTGCCCCACATGCCGTTATAGTACACCTCAAGTCTCCCAACACCGTTGTCCAGTGGGGACACCAGTCGGATTGTCTGGCCAAACACTGAAAATATAAGATGATTTGTCATTATGAAACAGCATTGACAGATACTCTTCTTTACAGCCATAATAACAGAAACATATGTACAAATAAAGTCTAGCGAAGTTAAAACAAATAGAAACATTTGCCTGAAACCACAGCAAGAAACTCTGGTGAGAAGAAGTATATAAGCTGCACCCACTTCGTCATTTTGAAGGCAAGGTAACGTGTTTCTGGCTATGGTCGATGGATGAATATTGTACACCCTCACGTGTGAGATAGGCTAGCTACGTAATTATGTAGTGGTGTTTTGTGTGTGCATGTAGACTTTCCTGGTTGATTACACCAAAACAATCCAGGTGATTGGGACATGCAGAGTACAACTTGGAAATGACTTGCAATTTTATGAATTCACTGGCGTATTTACCTTGATAGAATGAGTGAAAAAATGTATTAAGGATGGAGCCTTTTTGGATCAATATATGGACAGGGTGTATGACAAAATGACTTGGTCTCCACTGACAGCGGCACAACAACTTACTGAAACACGGGAAGAAACAATAGCAACATCAAATGAAGCTTGGTTCAATTAAATATCTGAAGGTCTAAGTGTTGTCTACTGGGCTTAATATTGACTGTAGTGCCCTGTAAGATTTGGAGCACTATTCCTTGTTGGTTGTAGGTGTTTCCGGGTGCAACGCAGAGAGAGCATTTGCTCGTTTATCATTTTGTTTATTTGTGAAGGTGCGAGTTTAACTTACTGTGTGTCCAGTCTACAGGTTAGTTATCACCCTTTCTATGGTTTTTGTATCTGTGGTAGGTGCTTTGTATTTGGACTGGCTTTCGCAGGAGGTAATGTTACAGGGATTGAAATATGGTTACTAATTGGCGAATTTTTGTTTTACTATACTTTTCATTTCGGATCTACTAAGTGTCATGTTTAGGCGTATTTCCGGAAATAGAGCTGTTTTGCCGGCCTGGTCGGCGTGTGCGTTTCCAGACACTCCAACGTGAGCAGGGATCTACCTGGTTTCATGCATGATATATAGTTGGTTCTAAACGTTTGCTTTTAAGTTATTTTTGTGCATTTACGTTTTAAGAGCTGAGTAGTATTTTATTGTGTTGCTTGACTAGCGGGTTGTGCGGCGCTGTAACTCCGTAAATACTGACTGTATGTCGGGGAATCTTTATGATTTGGTCCGTCTGATGGGTTGGGATAGGTGGATACCGAAGCCTGAGTAAACGGTGCTAAAACACTGTGTCTTTATGCATCAAACAGCTGGGTTTGCGCGAAAAGACTTGTGGTCATCCATATCAGCAGCTTTCATTGCTGCGTTTGGCGAAACTGATCCACGTGTGGTTACATGATATGGCTTCAAACCCGTCTGACAATGATTGCAGTCATAGTTCCATGTACCACTGTATTCCCACTGTATTTTCTGTAGTATTTCCAGATTAAGTGGAATTTCTTTATTGCGTTTTAAACGTGTTTCAGTGTAGTATATGGCTCAATTCCATATATGGGTATATGGGTCTCTACAACGAGTTTAATTGTATGCCGCACTCATCAATATTCCAGCTACATGGTGGTGGTTTGAAAATAGACCAGACAATCCAGTGATCAACAGCATGAGCATCGATCTATGCAATTGGGATATGATGACATGTGTTAATGAAGTCAGCGAGTTTGACCACCCGATCCCGTTAGTTGCCCGTTACGACAAGCACCGTTACTGAAGATCAGTTCTAACCCGGATCTTCACGGGTCGGTGTCTCTACAGTGAGTCATATCCTAATCAACCGTAAATGAAATACTGAGAAAAGAAGAACAAAACTGACACCTACCACTGATAGCCAGTGCAGCAAGAAACATCAAATGAATCTCCATCCTCTTGTCCATGATGCCACTCCGAAGCAACAGATCACCAAGTTGTACAAGTGGATCATATGATCCTGACTTGTCCTTCCCCTGAGTACCTTCGGCCCACAGTCTGTTCGGCCAGCAGGGGCTTGATTGTCTGTGTGTATTTAAGTATTGAACTTCCTGGACGACCCACACACCTTGCCAACAGGTGTATTTGTGATTCAGCTTTGTAATAATGCCTTGTGGAACAGTAAACTTTATCTTGCCTCACACATAAATGTCGTTTTCTGATTGACCCTCGAGGCCGGTGAACAACGTACATTATATGTTTTCATGCTTCCCATTGCAAAGTGTTTGCCTTTATGGATATTTTACACACAACATGGATATTTTCAAATGTCAAAGGACCGATAACCATATATTTTGTTTTGTTTTGTTTTGTTTTTGTTGATGAGAGTTTTGGTTGTTGTTTTCTTCTTGTTTTTCTTGATTCGTAACGGTTTGTTCTTGTGTATTTTGGGAGGCTGGTTGCAAGTTATAACTGACAGTGCTCTAAGCCTTTGTCTTCTGTCGGTAGCTTATCCTTATCATTGAGCGGCTAAATCATTTGGCCGTACCGTGTTTAAAGGGAATCCAATGTATGTGAATATGCCCAATAGTTCGTACATGGTTCTTAAATAAAGGTAACAGCAAATCCTGAAAATGGTTTCAAAGTGGCCTAGTTGTTGAGCAGCTTGATATCACATATGACTGATAGGCGACTCTTCAGAACCCAGCTGTTCGTAGTGTGAAAAGAATAAAGAGATGTGACCACTTCAGTAATTGTATCTAAACACAGGCACTTCTGTTTTCGCACATGGATCGCACATGTAGACAGTGGTATAACATAACGACTAAATAACCATGGGCTTGGCGGTTTCAGTTAGACTTCATCTCAAGACCGACTGAAGCTAGACTTTACCCGGAGACCAAGTTGGGCAATATTCAAGTTATAAACGAGAGTGTCAGCTTGATGCTGGAGGTAAGACAGAGGTGATGCAGATATGAGATATTTACCACATTGCTGAAATCAAGGAACAGGGGTGAAGGGCTGGTAAATCTAGAAACATACCTGGGACGAACCGGGATTCGAACCACAGTCACAGATCTAAAGGGAGGCAACTCTGTACTGCGAGTCATCTTGCATTATAGACTGGGTCGACATTCCCACTGGGTAGCACCTAGACGACGTGGGACGGTTTGTTTAATCAACGACTACAAATATATCCGTAATGAATTTTAGACAAGAACATGTGTCCCGTGATCGACTCTTACAGAAACAGTAACACAAATTAGTCCGGTGCTTGAAGAAGAAGTATATTACAACACGGGCGTTGCGTGTGAAGGCGACATACCATTGTAACCAGGATACGATGAATAGTGTGCTGGGTGTTGCCTGTGCTATAATGTCCTTCACTTTATCAGTCGTTATCAACCTGCTCTAAGAGCAATGGATATCAAACAATTTGCTTTATCGATCTTCTTTTTAACGTTCATGTTCACCTAAACCATTTCTCCTGGTGACTTAGGTGTTGTTCGATTTGGGACAGATAACGTAAGTGGGCGATGGGGGTAGTCTAATGGTTAAAGCTGTCGCCCGTCACCAGGGTAACATGTGTTAAGTTCGTTTCTGGTGTCAGTTGCTGTGATATTGCTGAAATATTGCTAAATTTGGCGTGAAACTGATCTCACTCACTAACGCACGCACGCACGCGCGCACTCTCTCACTGAAATACTCACTCAACCACTCAGTTGTAGTAACACACATCTTTGATATAGAAAGCGGTCAAATATACCAAAAGTTAAATACGGGCTGAATTTCGTCTAACACCAACTCTTTACACGTTGGTTAAAAGGGAAAGCATGTGCTGCCCTATCGGTTACACCCCCTATTTACACGTTGGTAAAAGGGAAAGCGTGTTTTCCCCTTTCGGTAACACCCTCTATTTACACGTTGGTAAAAGGGAAAGCATGTTCTCCCTATCGGTAACACCCTCTATTTACACGTTGGTAAAAAGGAAAGCATGTTCTCCCCCTATCGTTAAACACCCTCTATTTAAACGTTGTTGAAAAGGAAAGCATGTCATGTTATATCGGTAACACCCTCTATTTACACGTTGTTGAAAAGGAAAGCGCGTGGAGCCCTATCGGTAACACCCTCTATTTACACGTTGGTGAAAAAAGGGAAAGGATGTCATGATCTATCGGTAACACCCTCTATTTACACGTTGTTGAAAAAGGGAAAGCTTGGCATGCCCTATCGGTAACACCCTCTCTATTAACACGTTGTTGAAAAGGGAAAGCTTGGCATGCCCTATCGGTAACACCCTCTATTTACTGTTACACGTTGTTGAAAAATGGGAAAGCTCGGCATGCGCTATCGGTAACACCCTCTATATACACGTTGTTGAAAGGGAGAGCGTGTGCTGCCCTATCAGTAACACCCTCTATTTACACGTTGGTGAAAAGGGAAAGCGTGTGCTGCCCTATCGGTAACACCCTCTTTATGTTTATTTTTATATAAATTATTTTAATCTTAAAAAGTATGCTTAAAAATATGGGAAAGTAGGGCGGGGGTCATAACTTTGTACATGACATGCATGAGGGGTCACTTACTTCATACACATTAGGGGGGTCATTCACATTGTACATACTTCTCCATAACTATCAGCTACACCACCCTAGCCATAAATTATGAACGGTTCCTTACAAGAGAAGGAACACGTTCTTAAAACTGATTTGTCTCACAGTACCTAACATCTATTTTCCTTTTTGTCTATATGGGCTTTCGAGAGAAACACAAAAGTCGATTGAAATGTCTTCTTCATTCGTAGCAGAGAAAGTATATGACCAAAGCATCTATGTTTAATGATGTGGGTGTCAATCTATACTTGTCAGGGATTGATAAGAGCATGATATAAGAGGTAATGAGATGCAACTGAAGTGGTGCGCAAGCTTCACACACAGAAATAACTACCACAATGTCAATAAATTTCTCCACGTGAGATAAATGAATCATAACTCAAGCAGAGGTAGACCAACACAATGATGACCTGAGTTTGATAGCAATACTGGAAATCGAATGTGCCGAAACAGAGCTTGATAAGGTTGTATTTACACACAGTTGCCTGAAAATCAATTTTGGCCGCTTTTAGCAATATTCTAGCAAGATCACAGATGGGGAGCACCTGAAATGCGCTCCACACATTGTACCACTCTGGGAAATTGAACACGGATATTCGGCGTGACGAGCGAACGCTTTAACCACTAGGCTACCTCACAGCTCCCGTGAAAGTAGTACATAGTATTCAAGCATATTCACTATTAAATGGACATTGAATTCCTTGTGGCAGTACGGGCTTTAGGGGTATATGGATTTGGGCTGCAGGCTCTATGTCATTATAACCCATGATATCAGTCAGTGGTTTGTCTTGTCAGGAGGAGGTTATTTGCACGCCGCCGTCGCAAAGCTGGAGTAATGTTGCGTGCATCGTCAATAACAAACAAAACTGAATTTGATTACTATGCTAAATGTCGCCTTCACCACCTCCATCAACATGTGCCCCAATCTCATGAAATCTTGTCTCTGTTTGTTTGTTGTAATAAGACCTGAAAATCCGGTGACTGACAACTGACCACCTGATCCCGTTGTCGCTTCTTACAGCAAACACGTGTGGCTGAAGACCAGTTCTAAGCCGGATGTTTCATAACATCTTAATGGTCATACTAAATGTTATTCGAATTCAAGAAACATGTTACTCTGTTCTGTGGATGCCAGGGAAGACAGCATGTCGTTCATTCCACATTTGAAGTGATTCAGTAAGTTTTGGTTTAACGCCGCAATTTCCAGTTTTTTCAGTTATCTCACGACAGCATGTAAGAGGAAAATCATATAAATGTCTTCCCGCTTTGGTACACACTGTTAGACATGCAAGTATCTCAACCTGATGTTCATGTTTTGAAAAATGGCTTAATTGCCTCCAAGTTTTATTCTGCCTTGGATGGGGCTTCAGAAATATCGATGGTGTATGTAAATTGATAATTTAAATATTTAATGAGCGCATGTATTTCTTCAGTACAGAAACTGATTTCACCTGAGGTATTATTCAATATTTCTACTCCCCGACTACTGATATATAGTCTTGCTTCTCCAAGAACATGGCTGTCGTACCTTTCCTTTGCTCGGCCCTCCTGGCGATGGCGGGCTACTCAGGTGCCAGGTGTTTCAGAGATAAAGGCCCGTTGATGAAAAGGTCTAATATTGGAATACACATGTGCGAACAGTTATGTATTTCTACTCCAGGCTGTAAAAGCTTCACATACAACGTGGGCTACCTTGCATGCGTGCTGTATGACAGACCGTCATTTCTCCTGGACAAGAGGATGAGGGTGTTGCCGGGAAACACCACACTTCATGACGTAAAGGAACCTGATGTAAGTGCTTACTCTTGTATAACGGATCTACTGGACTAACTGCAGTGAGTCAGTTTAGTTTTACGCCGCACTCAGCACTATTCCAGCTATATGACGGTGGTCTGTAAATAATCGAGACTGGACCAGATAGTCGAGTGATCAACAACATGAACATCGATCTACGCAATTGAGACACGATGATTTGTGTCGAGCAAGTCAGCGAACCTGACCACCCGATCCCGTTAGTTGCCCCATACGACAAGAAGATCAATTCTAACCCGGAACTTCACGGGTCGTACTGTAGCTCAATCGAGGGTGACGGTAGCTGGTCATGATCTTTGCAAACAAACGTATCCAGACAGAATGGGGTTGGGAGGCAGGGAGTCAGGGGGTCGGGTGCACAACAATCCCCAGCCATGGTAGTAATATTTGATATTAAACGTAATTTATTTTGTGGCATCTCTCGACAGGTAATCGCCGGTGCTATGACAATGTTAAAACCAAGTCCATACAACACAATCTAAACCTGAAAAAAGCTGAGCTAAGAGCTGAAGTTTGAGGGGAGACTCGAACCCGTCTTTAGATTCAGTTCCTGACCCGTGAAGGCAATGCAGTAGACAGAAGCTGGCAAACTACAGTTTCACTAGAGGAGTGGACGTTCTTGAGAATACACAATCCCCTTTTGAAGACTCCTTATAGTGTTAAACCCATTAATTCCCAACTTTTTCAATATTATCTATTTTCAAATATAGTTTTCCCTTTGATTTATAATGAAAATAATTGAGTGTTGTTTTTAACGTGTTTGTATGTTTTTCTAGAAATTGCAACATATATTTCTGTAGCCGAATAGGGTGCATGGGGCGAAGGTTCCCAAGTTTTATCGGGTATATTGTTTTAACAAAACTGACATTTTCCTTGTAAATTCTTATCAATTCCCTCCATTAAGATTTAGACATTTTTATGAATTGAGCTTTCAGATTTTATCAATTCATTTGAGCATTAAAAATCAACTTGTCATTGTTTCAAAAGTTCACCCATCATCTTCACCACGGTCTTAGTCAGACTGCACATGGAGTGGTAAATATAGAAGCATCATCGAGTCTTCCTCAATGATTCGCTTAAGAATCATTTCTAAAATCATACAATTTAATTATTCTTGCACAAATAAAGTATTTTTCAAGTAAATTACACAAAAGAGGATGGTTATATGGAAAACGTAGACATTCAAGGTGTAAAGGCTTTTAAAATTTAACATTGATTTTGCTGAACGTCTCAAACAGGCCGCCATCTTTTTTTTCACACATGTCCAAATCTCCTGACACCGACTCAGGTGGAATAACTCCCAAACAACTACTACATCCTTGCATTCCACTATCTCTCAAGCAGCTCAGGAATAATTGTCAAAAAGTATTAGTTAGTTTTCTTTTCAGGATAACACTAAAATGCATGTCTGTTAATGGGTTTGTATAGAGCCACCTAAATGAGTCATTTCACTCATCCGTTAGCTTGTCTCGCCGAAGACCCGGGCACAATGTGTGAACCCTTTTCGGGTGTAAGCCGCCGACATATTGCTGGAATATTGCTAAAAGCGGCGTTAAACCATACTCACTCACCCATTTCAAATGTCATATTTAACACCATTTACATTTATTCAGATGCCTTGTCCGACGAGAGGATGCGGAAGGTCTGACAGATGTCTCAGGACAAAACGGAGAGGTCCAGTATGCATTTCTTGTAGGTATTGCTTGGGAGTGCTACATTTCTCAACCACTATCTCTCGCTCACACATGGTAATATTGACAATAACAGTCCGGTGAATAACGTAATATTGCTTCAAAAGTATTCAAAGCACGCTACCTGTATATCTAAAATATATTCTTAACAATCGCGTTAACAGTAGGTGAGAGTTGCGACAATAATCGTCATATACATATCTGTGAGGCAGTCCATGCAAACCATGGTCCCTAGTATGGTGATCTACGTTCTGTTGTTGGCGATCTATAGCCTGTTGTCATAATGTATTGTCCAAATAATGCTATTAGTGTAAACTTCCCATACTAGTTTTAATTCTAATTGTGATATTCTAGTTGTTTTACTGTCCTTTGACGACGGGTTTTTATAATGTCAAGTATGTTTTCGTCACAATATGGTCAAAGTATTACCGATGTGACGTTAAATATTAACTCACTCACTCACTATTTTGAAGACGCGGACAAATCAACAAGAGCAAAGGTCAAACATTGAGGTGCAATCAGGTTCACTGACACAGGTGCAATCAGGTACTCTGATACAGGTGCAATCAGGTACACTGATACAGGTGCAATCAGGTACACTGACACAGGTGCAATCAGTTACTCTGATACAGGTGGAATCAGGTACACAGATACAGTTGCAATCAGGTGCACTGATGCAGGTACACTGATACAGGTGCAATCAGGTACACTGATACAGGTGCAATCAGGTACACTGATACAGGTGCAATCAGGTACACTGACACAGGTGCAATCAGGTACACTGACACAGGTGCAATCAGGTACACTGATACAGGTGCAATCAGGTACACTGATACAGGTGCAATCAGGTACACTGACACAGGTGCAATCAGTACACTGACACAGGTGCAATCAGGTACACTGACACAGGTGCAATCAGGTACACTGATACAGGTGCAATCAGGTACACTGATACAGGTGCAATCAGGTACACTGATACAGGTGCAATCATATACACTGATACAGGTGCAATCAGGTTCACTGACACAGGTGCAATCAGGTACACTGACACAGGTGCAATCAGGTACACTAATACAGGTGCAATCAGGTACACTGACACAGGTGCAATCAGGTACTCTGATACAGGTGCAATCAGGTACACTCATACAGTTGCAATCAGGTGCACTGATGCAGGTGCAATCGGTGCAATCAGGTAATGATACAGGTAATCAGGTCCTCTGATACAGGTGCAGGGTACTCTGAAACAGGTGCAGTCAGGCAGACTGATGCAGGTGCAATCAGGTCCTCTGATACAGGTGCAATCAAGTACTCTGATACAGGTGCAATAAGGTACACTCATACAGGTGCAATCAGGTACTCTGATACAGGTGCAATCAGGTACACTGATACATGTGCAATCAGGTACTCTGATACAGGTGCAATCAGGTACACTGATACATGTCAATCAGATACATAGAAAAGAGACACATTTTGGAAACACCCGGACAGAGACACAGGTGCAAACACAGTCTACTAGGAACATGAACACAGATTTATGTTTCCACAAACAGGTACAATGGCACGTGTACACAGACACAGATGTACTGACACGTGAAGACAGAAGTAGGTGTACTGACACGTGGAGACATAGACATACTGACACGTGTAGACAGACACAGGTACAATGGCACGTGGGAGGAATGTTGCAACTGGGAGCACCACAGACCCATGTGTCAAGAGCATTGAACTGGTTCCGGCATACTGTATGCAACCTGGTCCAGTTATTCGGAATAACAGATCCGACAACAGACAGACTAAGAACAGGCAGGCAAAGGGTGACCAATCCTCTTGAAGATCGCTGCCTTGGTACCTTGCTTCTGCATAACAGATTCTTGCCTGTGACGTGATCGGCGTCGAATGTTTGGGTCGTGGGTCAGCAGACAGACAGTAGCGAGACCAGTCGGTTTTACAGCCTACAGACCCTACTGGGGCCCGTTGTTAAACACTGTCGTCGAAGATCGTGATGGACAAGTACAGTCCATCTTTGAAACTTCATAATTGACAGCGCGTCCTCAGCACCGACGAGAGCAGGTTCTATTCCATTCTGATATCAAACAGCGTGTTTATTGTCGTAGTGGGGAACGTTCTGTCCGTTGTTGCGTTCAAGATATCATACCCTTTTGAGATAGGAAGGCGTTGGTATGGGTTTGTGGTGACGAGAAGACGCCATTGGTCATCATTGATAGTAACGTGAATGCTGCACGCTATAGAGATGAGGCCCTACGCCCTGTCGTGCTTCTATTCCTTCGTTAACAACCACAGGGTATCATGTTCCAACACTACGATGCCAGACCTGATACTGTTTGCGTCGTGCAAAACTTCCGAAACATAAAGAACACCATGTTAGCCTGGCCAGCCCCCTCTACAGACCTTATTCCCACAGAGTATTGTTGGGATACCATGGAAAGACGAATTCAACAGCGACAACTATCTCCTAACACTCGGCATGAGCACATTTTGGTCCTCCACGAAGAATGGCGACGCACCCAATGTGACGGTACCAGGCGACTGACGAATGAAGTGAGTAGGAAAGTGTGTGCCTGCATTAAGCCAATGGAGGTCACACACGCTACCAGGGTGACACATAACACCACCCGTGGTCATGTTGTGCCGAGCAGACCATTTGGACAATTATTGAACAACTGTTTTGTGTAACCCACATCGACATTACCAGACATATTTAATTGACTGGTCATTATATTGCTACGACTGTCTGCACAATGTTTCAGAACATATTGATGTTTGATATGTATGTTTTGCTGCTTTTGTTTTTCACTTATCGAGCTTCAAATTGGCGCCGCTTCTTTGGGCGTTAATTTTACGTAGGTTCTGCGTAAGGTCGATAGACGTGGGTTCTGGAGTAAGGTTGATAGACGTAGGTTCTGGAGTAAACGTTGATAGACGTAGGTTCTGAGTAACGTTGACAGACGTAGGTTCTGAATAAGGTTGATAGGCGTAGGTTCCGAGTAAGGTCGATAGACGTAGGTTCTGAGTAAGGTTGATAGACGTAGGTTCTGAGTAAGGTTGATAGACGTAGGTTCTGGAGTAAGGCTGACAGACGTAGGTTCTGAGTAAGGGTGATAGACGTAGGTTCTGCGTAAGGTCGATAGACGTGGGTTCTGAGGAAGGTTGATAGACGTAGGTTCTGAGTAAGGTTGATAGACGTAGGTTCTGGAATAAGGTTGATAGGCGTAGGTTCCGGTAGTAAGGTCGATAGACGTAGGTTCTGAGTAACGTTGATAGACGTAGGTTCTGGAGTAAGGTTGATAGACGTAGGTTCTGAGTTAGGTTGATAGACGTAGGTTCTGGAGTAAGGTTGATAGACGTAGGTTCTCTGAGTAAGGTTGATAGACGTAGGTTCCGAGTAACGTTGATAGACGTAGGTTCTGGAGTAAGGTTGATAGACGTAGGTTCCGAGTAACGTTGATAGACGTAGGTTCTGAGTAAGGTTGATAGACGTAGGTTCTGAGTAAGGTTGATAGACGTAGGTTCTGAGTAAGGTTGATAGACGTAGATCCACACCGACAAAGGTAGAGAGATTTCGGTTCACAAGCACAGGCTATTAGAACACGGTAGTTGGAATTAAAATGAAAACAATGCCTGTTATGACAATGTATTTTAAATATGATCAATTATTGCCTGCTTTCAGATACCAGGGTTAGATTCAAAGAAACAAGAAGACCGAAGGCATCATTAAAGCTTATCACTAATAGGTTTCTAACTAAGAGTTGGACTGTCGACAAATTTTACCTTCTTGAAAACGTCCAGCCTCGAATCAAAGTTGTTATGTTTACGCCAAATGGCATATCAAGGCATCTACAGTTGGAAGCGCTCAAATATGACAGAGCTGAAGTGATCAGCCTCTGTTCCGGCTTGTGCACAGGGAACACACATGGATGTGTGTACAGCATTGTCAGATTTAGGTACTCACAGAACCAAGCCGTAAGAAACACCAGATACCTGCTATCCTTTCCAGAACCACGAGGTCGAAACATCAACAAACTGAGACCCAGCTTACGCAAGCTTAACGTGCACAAAAGGTAAACATTTAAGTTCCAAACAAAGTGTCTCCAACATACATTGTGTATCTCAGTCACCTGTCGTGTACCGTGCCTAGGGTTTACGGAGCATACACTGAGCTGAATTGCAATCTTCGTTATCATAGTCAGCAGCATCATTATTATATTATTGGCTGATCAATACATACGAATGTAGATAAGAGGATTCGGTTGATCCTTGCCAAATCTGATTTGTTTGGCTCATTATAAGCTCAGGCCCTTGCCCCCTTTTCACGCAACGTTGACAGCAAATGTGACATCTCTCAGGTAGCGCTGCCCAGCCAAATCCGTCTGGTATACCCCTAAACTGTACCGACTGCTGAATTACCCGGAGTGTGACAAAGGCTGTGTTCCTGACAGCAAATCCGGGTACTCTCGAAGCGTCAGTCACGAGACGGGGAGGTACAAAATCTAAGGTTCAAAGGACAATAGGGAGTAGGACAAGTTTGTATTTAGAATGCAAGTGTGACGTTTTATAAACGAGTATTTTGGAATTTCCTTTGTTTCAGCAGATCGTAGATGACAAGTTCAGGTATGGAGGCTTGGATAGGCCTTAGGCTATAAACGACCACGAGCATAGCAAAACCATCATGTCGCTTGGAAACTCACAGTCTCATTTAATTCATTACATAATCAATATATATACAGGGACATTTTGACTTGGGAGTGTCTGCTCCGGAGCAGCGAACACAAATCCTTCTGTTTCACTTTTCGGACTAGCCAATTTCAACCAAGTTAAGGACTCCTTGAGATCCTCGTATTCTCAACATACTATAATTAAACGCGATGTATAGCCTTGAAGAGAGTCTGTGACAGAATCAGCACTTTCTTTCGTCGAGACTCATTCATGTACCTTCCAGCCGTACATTGACACTGAGTTTCTGTCCAACACCCTTGTCTCTTCTAAGCAACTGTTGGGTGCCTTTCATCGTGAGCCTTGTAATGGATGGCTCACGGGTTCGATACACCACGTGATTTGGTGGAGCGAAGCGCATGCGCATTATGAAATCCTAACATCAAACTGTGACGTCATGCAAATTTCATACAGTTCTACTAGCGTAACAATAGGGCCCGTAAATCTCGCGAGGCGCTACTTCCGCTGCTAGATTTCCGGTAACAAGCGAATACTCAAGAACCAGTTCTGGTGCCAAATTGCGCGATCGCCAAATATGACCTCACTAGACCGACCAAGTGTACTACTGTACTTGGCTGTCACAGCTGGTGACAGTCGTAATAAATGGATCATTTGGGGACGATAAGATCGAAAAGTAGTATTTTTCCTCAAGGATTATCGGTTCCTTACTGACAACCGACAACCATGAGTCAATTCGAAAACATATGAGTACCTTTATTTAGCTATAATATATTTTTGACAGTGCAGTTCTATCGCTAAACGTGTTTCTTTTCAGTATCGCGGACAATGTTTGTCAGAAAATATATTTCGGGAATCAGTGACATGGTTAACGTAAAATGCATTTGAGTAAAATGTATTTACTGAATTAATAAAACTGTTAATTAATATCCTGCTATTCATGAAATGGTCATGTGAAACCAACTTGATCCAGTTGATGTCTCTATTTTATTTGGCCACATTGACTCTGTTATTTCCATTTTCAATTAAAGTATGTAATTTCCAAATTAGAATATTTTTGTTTGTTTAATTTATTATTTATTTTCTAAATACATTTGTTATGCTGCAGCAATATTTTCATTAACTATTCCAAATTTAAATATAAAATTTTTACATATCAATATACATATTTGTTAGGAATTATTTAATAGATATAATCAATGGAGACAATTGACTTTATGCAATGTCAAATGCATGTGTATCAATACTTGAGGTACTAATATAAATACTTTGTAAACTATATAGTTGGTAGGCTTAACACATATAATTTTACTCTCTCCCAAGTCTAAGGGATGGTGGTATGCAAGTTCAGGTGACAGAATGACTCAAAGATACAAGAAATATGTTGTTTGTTGCTTTGCAAATGTGAAAGAAAAATGCATTATAAATTTTACTTTGGATAGATGATAGGGATCTGCATATGTCAAAGTGTTTCTTTGCCATGCTGTAAACAGATAAAATAATGATATATTGAATAAATAGCAGTTCTCGTAACATTATAGATAAAAAAATAAATATATGAACTTTCCCATTTATTGTGACGTTTTTATTCACACAGGAAGTCATAGTGTCACAAACCAATCAACAGCTCGACAAAAAAACCTTGATGGCATGGTTACAATTATTTCGGTTACTACTGTCAGATATTCAAAACAAAAATGTGAAAACCTTCAGCCATAAGAATATTCATCATGAAAGAATTATTTATCAAATTAAGTAAACATTATTTTAGTGGGGTGATATGTAAAAAAAGCTGCTTGTTGGACAATATTAATTACACTATGTACCATGATCTACAGCTCATGCGTGTTACTTACTTCTTGGTTAATTCAGGGGTGAGGTTCTGCTATGCTGTAAGCAAAATATGAAGCAGCACACAGCACCTTCACGTCACAATTGGGAAAAATGCAAGACCAAATATACTCAAATATGGAGTAATCACTCAAAGACATTTGCTGTATTGTAAAATATACTGATCAATACATGGGGAAACTAAATGTGCATATATACTATGGCATTACTGTAGATTCTGCAGACACTGGCTGATAGCAGCATGGGTATGATTACTTGTCATGAAATATAGTGTTTTCACCGATTGTTCGTAAATATATATATTCCAAATATTCTGCCAATAAGGCAAAGGTTGGTAACTGGCATTCCATATGTTCCACTATACAGCTAGACCAATATGGTTTAAAATAATGGAGAGGAATAATGTGTACTGGTTATTGTGCTATGAACCAGTGTTGTAATCTTACAGCAAATATAAACAAAGAATTTCATATTTCAACAAAAATTCTATGTCATGTAGAAATACATGCCTATGCCATTCATTAAGTTTAATTTTCCTTGGTAAGCATGTTTTTTTCATGGAAACTGGGGTAGTAGGGTAACCTAGTGGTTAAACTGTTGACATTTGTCAAACTGAAGGCCTGGGTTCAATTCCCCACATGGGTGCAAAGTGTGAAGCCCAGTTCCGCTCTTCCCAGCATGATGTTGCTGGAATATTGCTTAAAGCGGCATGAAATCCAACTCTCTCACTTGGAAACTTTTGCTATATTCACTGAAAATCTAATCCTACGTATTTATCGTTATATATTTAATGTCAAATCAATATCACGGCTAAAAGCAGAAATCTTCCAAACCATTCAATTTGTGCTTGCTTTATCCACACTTAAAAAAAATAAAAACAAGTTTTAGAGCTATTCTGCAATTTCATTCCAAAGACATAAATTACTCATAACATATCAAACATTCTTTGCATTTTACATGATGTTAAACCTGAAAAATACTGTAACAGTATGAACTGGAAGATTTGCATGGTAACTCATCTCAATTCTCACTGTATTATCTGAGAGTCCCAAGATGTCACAAGACGTTCCACAACACCGTGCTGGTGACAAGCATTTCCTGTTCAAGCCAAGTGTCCAAAGGATGATGATGTAGGGCTTTAATATTTTTATAACTGTGTATACACAACACTTCAATGACTTGCTGTTTCTTCATTGGCAGTGTATTGTTTGAACCACCAGATGTTCAAAGAAATCTGAATATCTGTTTCAGTTTGTGTTGCTTTTGATGTCAATAGTAATTGTGGTAATAAAGAAATCTATTCCTCCTTCTTTCTCCTCTCAAAGATGTGCATCTGTTCCAACTGAAAAATACACAACACATGAGACCAAGTATGATAGAAAGTACGTAGAAAATGTAAACAGTTCCTTACAATGTTGGACATCAAGGTATTATTGATAAATTAAGCATGTGGGTGTTATGTTTACCTGAACATGCTGCACCATAAACAAATGCTAAATGGGTTTGTAATTAATCAAACTAATATTACATAATACATTTGTGAGAGACATCCATTCAGAGGTAATGGCATCGATCAAAGTGTGGATATAATCATCATTGTTTACGCGCTATTAAATTATTATTTAATTCATTTCATTCGTTTTTAGAATTACACCTGGAATTTCTGATAATTCCAACTGCACGATACTTTTATTTATTAACACAGTAATTCGATAAAATGTTTTAGGCACACCTTTATTAAATATTAACCCCAAAATGATAATTTTGTGAGGTTCCAAAATAACTTTACATTGTTGTGGATAAACTTAATTGATATTTGCCATGATGAATGACGTAAGTGATAATAAAATGTAATAGCTGCAAAATCGAACTGTAGTGAGTAGGTGAGTTAATATTTATCATCGCTTTGGCAATATTTCAGCTATATCGTGACGAGAACAATTTATTATTATAGATCAATACAATTAGAGAAAAAAAGACTGTTGTCGAAGAACAGTAAAAAACTCATTTTATATCACATGTATTAAAGTAAAATTAGCCTGCTATAATAAAACGATGTTATTAAATAGAACAATACAAAATAAAAATGGGCTATAGGTTGCCAAAAAACTGAAGGTAGAAGGGGACGGGAACTTACTGTACTTTTGCTACCTGCATGGTCCCTAGCGCTGGATTTACATCATCCCCGCAGCTGTTGACAGTTTAGACAAAGTTAGACATTAATTTATACGAACATATACTATGATTAAAAATGTGGTGAGATTAAACATACTTTGAAAGACGTGGTCTTACATACCCTCTCGGGGGGACAATAAAATCCCACTGTAAGATATCAAATACAATCAAACGATTCCCTAATCTTGCACACATGTCAGCTCCACCCCTATTGTGCGTGCCATGCTTAAACTATACCAGCCTTTAAAGAAAAAACTAGAAATCCATGTAACAAATAACTTACTAATGAATGGGCGAGCCTAAAGACGACGCTGTGACAAACCTGCATCTGTTTGGCAGGTATCTACGTGCTATTCATGCAACCTTGCCTTAATGCAATTATAGTCTGTTACATGTCACAGTTTTCTGAGTCACACAAGCGAGTGTCGAGTATGATTATGCATGGCATGCCCCATGTAACAGTGTTATCGCCATTGCTGAAAAACGTTGTTTGTCACCGGAAGTACTAAACAACGTAATGTCTCGAGAAGTGCCGTGACGTACTTACGGGCCCTATGTGTTGACTGTTCCAGCTGAAATGGAAGCCGCTGAAGACGATCTGAGCGAATAATCACCTATGATCTTGATCCCGCAGATATTTTGGATATCCCTACTCAATCGCTGGTGTTTTGAAGAGAGAAGATCAACTCTATGACCATAGTAATAGTCATCGCTTTGGTCCAGCAATTTCGAGCGACGAATTCACAGAACGCCCAATAGATCGGATACCTACGAAAGCGCGCGCCAACAACAAATTTGCAACGAACGGTTTTGGTGAGTGGGCAAACTCCCGGAATCAAAAGACGCATCCTTTGTCGAGGATTATTATCCTGTTCCAACCGATTTGGCGAAAACTGAGGAAAAATCAATTTGCTTCTGATTGACACGTTTATGGAAGTTCGTCGCAAGAATGTAACTGATTACCCGCCTCAAACATTGTACAACATTGTGATGGGAATTCAGCGATATCTACGTGAAGAATGTGGGCGTGTTCTAAACTTTCTGTTAAAAGACGATCATCGTTTCAATCCTTGAGACAAACTTTGAGGCGCTGATTGAAGAAATTATCTGGAAAGGGACTCGGTGTGCGTAAACTAACTGATCCTATCACTGAGGAGGATGAAAATAAGTTGTGGGATTCTGGTGTGATAATTTCTGAAACTTGCAACTGGATTATATTAGGGTGTGTTCATCTATTGTGGGAACGTGTTTGCTTTAGGGGATACAGTGAACCCAGAGAGTGTGTAATGTGGAGCAGGTCAGTGTTATGTTTGATTCTAGCAGACAAAAGCATTGGTGTACCAGGAACATGTGGAGTAAAACAGTTCAGGGGGTCTCAATCACCGAAAAGTAGAGCCGAAACGTGTAGTGCAGTATAGTGACGCTTCCAACACTCGTGATGTTGTTAACCTGTTTGAAAACTACTTTAAATTCATTCCTACAGCGGGCCCGGCTCCAGCTTCGACCCTTTCTGGGGACGACGAGACGCCAAAATATTCTCAGCAACCAATCGCACCGCAGCGAGATTATAAGCGACCGTCTGAGTGGCAACTGCAGGATATTTCTAGGGCTCTGCAACCCCCAGAAGTGTACGAAGTCGTGCCCTCCCCAACAACATCACCGACTGACAATGAGAAAAGAAAGAAAACAGACGCTTTGCAGAACAAAAGTGACAATATTCTTACTATCAAAGTTCATATTTCTGTAAATGTCGCTGTTATTGAAAAAGATTACTCTAAAATTACTGAAATAAAACGTGTTAATTTGTAGCATGGCATGTGTCTTTCTTTAACTACGTAAAACACGTGGTAACTCCTCAGTGTAAACAAACACACAGAATGATGCGGCCAATCAAATGGCTAGTTTGCACCCAATACCAATCACAAGATGCGAGGGTGGTGGGCCCTATTGTCTGACATGATTCTTCTAGTGAGGGTGTCATTTCGTGTTCTGTCGTCTTTAACGTCTTGGGCAAGTTGTTACCAAGGTCCCTGCGTCAACAACAAATTTGATGACGTATTCGAGACTACGAATGTTGAAACTTTGCTGAGAGTAGGAATAATGCACTTCTGTTCTTCTTTTTCAGAAAAATGATTATTTCCATGGCCGTTGATAGTGATAGAAGTATGTATCTTCTCTTAGCGGCTTTGGAACTAGAGGGTATGTCTTTATGAGATACGGAATGATGAAGTCAAAGACTCCTCCACGTGTTTGAGGGTGTCCGGAAGGGCGGAATCAGTCCGTGATGAGGATAACGACGGGTCTGTTGCTGGTGACGGAAAGAAATCTTCAGCATGTGATGTTCAATACAGGTCAACCGATTCGAGGTTTCAAGATCATAGACATAGACAATGATAAGGTGATGACGTGTTGGAGCTACAATGACAGACGTTCTTTGCATTCAGTAGAATCTCCCATGTCACATCATAAAAGAATATATTGTAGAGACCAATCGTTTAATGGTAGGTTAAAGCGCTTAGTTGACATGATACGCCTGCGGAAGTGTCACTGTCTTAAAACGTCTACGATCTACACATAACATACCCACATCTACGTAGAAGATACTTTGAATACTTTCATATATGTACCCCTCAAGGAGCGTACACTAGTACCCCCATATAAAGTACCTGATGGCGCGGCCAGAGGATTGACCTATGTTTAACAAATGGAGTCCAATGTGTTGTTAGAGAAATTACATAATGAAAGCACCTAAACCCAAATAAACATCCTAAACATCAGAAGATTTGAGGAACATAATAAGGCTCCATATTACTTACTTTGCCATGATGGCAAAAATAACCAAATTTAGAAACTCCCCATTGTAGCAATGAACAGTTCCAGATGCTACCATGGGGAACCAGCTGAAACGGCGGGCTGATGACACTTAGCTGCTGTACCCGTACACGACCTCAAAGAGTGCAGACACAAAACGTGTGTGGACCTTTTGGTTTACTTTTGTGTTTACAATGTCGATAAACATCATATTGGCCAATTTCCGGGTGTTATTGAGTATTTGAAGCACGGGAATATTTCATTTCAAACCTCCGGCTGACGCAGTCGGTTCCAAATGACTTCCGATGCTTCAATTACTCAATAACACCTGGAAATTGGCCAACACATGATGTTTATCTCCTTAGAGGCATCCAGTAAAAGAGAGTCAGTGATTGTGCCGAACACGCTTAGTAGGTTTAAGCATGAAATGAAAGGGAATGAACCAGAACGTAAAGACCGAGCATTGGCAGGGCAAACCTCACCGACCTATGAAGATCCGTGTTGGAATTCGTCTTCATAAACCATACATGTTGTAAGACTTGACTGGATCGGGTGGTCAGGCTCGCTGACTTGCTTCATCCTATTATGTCGTCGTATCCAGTTTGCGTAGATCGATGCTCATGCTGTTGATCACTGATGAGTCTGATTATTTACAGGCCGCCGATTGCAGCGTTAAACAACAAACAAACCTACCAAACAAATTCGGTTTTCTGGGATGATTGAAACAAATATATTGTATTCAAAGGTAAATGTCATATGCCACATGTGAAATTTCCAGAGGAATTCACAGTGTTAAGCTACGATAGATTTACAAACAATATCTGTCAACGTAAACACATCACACAATGCAAACAAATGATGATACCACCACACAGTACAGTCTTCGATAGTCACTGAAGCGTACGTAAGCTGTCTTGCATTGACCAAAGAATGTACAGCTATCCTCAAATCTTAGTCATCAGCCATCAGCGCTTCACATTACTTCTGATCTATTGTGTACGCTGTTAGTCTTTTTTCATTTACTGCGCCATATTGCCTTTAATGCATTGCTAGTATGGTTAAAATGGTTTTCGTCAAACTATGCTCATTGCGATGCATGTCTTGGGACATTACATTCTGTTGCATCAGCAAAGTGAAAATGAAAATGAAACGTTGCTAGTATGTCGTTGTATACTTTTGTCAATAAAAAAGGTTAAAGCATTGAATGAGTATTCGCAGCAACAGAAACGACTAAACCTCTCCACTTTCAGACGAAATATCTTATTTACAGCGGAATGAATTGTACAATTTTGACTATGACATCAGTACGTGTTTGTCAGAGGCAATATTCAGTAGTATTACAGCTCTACAACGACACACTTACATTAAGTGTAACGTATGTTTACCACGTTTATTAAAACGATCTCTCAAGGTTTGAAACCACTGCTACCATTCAGTTCAAGATCTAAATAATTCATGTGTAAAATATATTTAATTTGAGGGAAACCACAATTTGAAGAGGAACATTTGTACTACATGATGAATAATAGAGACAGTATGATTTTTACGCCTCTTTTAGCAATATTCCAATAATATCACGGCGGGGGGACTCCAGAAATGAGCTTAACGCAGAGTACCCATGTGGGGAATCGAAATTGAAGGAGATGCTGAACACTCCCCAAATCATGCCACCCGCCTAAAACAGGCACCCACATTGCCTTGGCCTATTTACATGCAGCACATGGCAAGTGGGATTCAATATGGGTATCTGCCTTTGCAAAAGTACGAGTGCAGCTAAAATGCTCTCAGGAACGCCGAGTTAGCTGAATGCTGAAATCACACGTGCATGGCAATGGCTCTTCTGGTGTCAGTGATGATAACTGATAGAGCACAATTTCCTCGTCCACGGACTATTATTCAATATGTCCCTGGAATGTTACCCAAGGCGTACTTTGTTGATGTACTGAATCTGAAGACAACACCAAATGACCAAGTATGCTGTCTAAGTACAGTAACGTCCCGGTTATCAGCACTGCTTGCTTCCTGCCGAAAGCAGATACTTCCAGCATTTTCATCCAGCATATCAATCATCTGAAACTTCAGTTTTCGTGCTGGTAACTCCTCTAACAATATCCAGATTGTCCCATGAGGGATGCCTCTTGAGACTCGGCTACACAGGCCCAAGTCCCAAGTTCAATATTAACATCATATTAATTTAACACACTTTAGTTTCACGAAACATAATTTAAAAGTTGTCCATCTGAGTGTGAAAACAATCAATATATATATCACGCGAGTGTGTTTTGGGATGGTTACTATCCTGCATTAGGAATAAACATTGTATTTAGCGAGCCTTGGCGAGGTAAATACATAGTATTTATTCCTAATGCAGGATATTAACCATCCCAAAACACACGAGTGTGATAACCTATTAATCATACAATGTCATTTTTTGTTTTATAATTTTTAAAAATGCGATTTCAAATGCCGCAAATCATGAAATTAAACTTCGTGGAATGTCTATGACGTCACAAATATGTGCGGAATAGTACGTTACGTCACAAGCCCGGTGACATAATTTTCTCATGATCACTCAGCGCTCAACTAGTTCCCAGTAAGCTTTTATGCTAAAGCACGTATTGTTAGCTTAGCTTACAACTTCAGGAACTTCAGAAACCTTCAATTAACCTTTTGAACAACCAAATACGCTTTAATGTTAGCGTGACACTGTGCACCGTTCTCTCGCTAACACTGACAGTCGATCGGGGAACTGATGTTGGTATCTTAGTAAGCCTATGAATTTCTATCTTCGCTTTGTAATCTACATTTATCAAAAGCAGGAATGAATTTTCTGGGATCAAAGCACTGACAGTACCGTAACCACGGCCGTTAATCCGGACACGACCGCCGACCCTTGACGCCATGTTTGTTTACACTGTGAAAGTAGTCCCTGAAATTTGCATATGACCCCTCTAATTTGCATCGATATCCGTATATGACCCCAACGGATACCGAAAATATCCGTTGGCTTTATCCTGCCGAGAACACTATCCATTGTATGATAAATATATATATATATATATATATATATATATATATATATAAAATATATATATATATATATATAAATGTGCATGTTTGTTTGGTTTACACAACAGTGTTTTCAGCATTACGTTATCGACGTTTGGACAAGTCTTTCGCTTTTGGTAACTTTTTGAGTTTTAAAATTTTGGTGAAATCAAGCATAAACTTTTCTTTATCCGGTTCGTGTATTAATTATCGCAGCTTTTACTGAGTATTGGGACACCATTAATGGACTTCGCATATTGTACCCATATGGGGAGTCAGACTTATCACCATGGGGGACCCTATAAATGACTTTACCACATTGTACCTTTAGGGGGAATCGAATCCGAGTCTTTGGGGTGTCGAGTCACGGCTTCAGCCAACATTCTTCCCACCACCTCCTTAATGTGAGAGGAGAGTCCGAACTGACCAGTGCTAACATATCACGACAGGGGACACCAGGGGGACAATACCCACCACCTCCTTAATGTGAGGGGAGAGTCCGAACTGATCAGTGCTAACAGTTTTCACCAATTTGGTGAAACGACATTTGGTGCTGACAAGCCACTGATGACAATCACTGATACTTATTTCCTGCATCAACTCATGATGCAGGACATGAAATCACGCTTAAGAGACACATTTCAGCAAAACGAAATACAGCGATTAAAAATACTAGACACTGTGTTTAAACAACTGAGTTAACTTCTATGCACTCTCTCTTGTTATTAGCCTGGCGAAAACGGACGTCTGCAAGCACATCGGTCAAAGTCATTCACCACGTGGCCAGGAGTTTTACAGAAGACGCCATCTATGGCTTCAGCACGGAACTAACTCTCTCCATGAATTACGTTAGAATGTGCATACAAGTGTCGTTTGAGGACGTCGCCATCCAACTTAATCCGAGGAAGAGGTCAAGGTCATATGTATAAAAAATACTCAGTATGAATCAAGCACCAGGTAGAGAGCTTGCATGTGTCTATGTTGTAGGCATAATGGCGGGTAAAACGAAACAAAGTTTGGTCTATTTTAACGACAATCTTCCAAACGAGGCTCTCTTCACGATGGGTAGGTGGGTGGGTGAGTGAGTGAGTGAGTGAGTGAGTGAGTGAGTGAGTGAGTGAGTGAGTGACTGAGTGACTGAGTGAGAGAGAGTGAGTTTTGGGGTGTTTTTTGTCTTTATAAAAAACACTGTATGAATGTCACGGCTGCTTTGTCGTATTCTGATGTTATGTGTGAAGCCCATTTCTGGTGTCCCCCGCCGTGATGTTGCTGGAATATTGCTAAAAGCGGCGTAAAACCAAACTCAGTCAGTCAGTCAGTATTCCCATGTTGGTGTTGAACTGACAAAGCAGGAGAGTACTTTCTATGAGATTACTTGTCAATATGCTATTGATTCTTTATGAGTGTTTTCTACAAAACAGTCTCTTAGCTATTTCAGGTTGTTAATTTCGTCAATGGCCGTCTGTAGGAATGGAAAGGTTTACATCCTGGGAAGGAAGGCGTCATCGAATTTGATACACTACTACCAGAAACGACAGAATGTGTTGATATTCAAGAAAGAATACAAGCTAAAGTATCCTGCGTTGTCAATCCACTTTGCTTTCAAGAAGGTCGAGCTGTCGCTGGCCACCTCAACCAGCATCTGCATGTTTGACCTTCCCCTGAAAAGGTCAATGTCACTGAAATCATTTGAACAAGCTAACGATGGCACTTCCAAGATAGTGTCCCGATGAGATGACTCTCCTTCAAGTTGACCACAAACGCCCGTTTATATTCAAGGCAAAAAAAAGTGAATGTAGACTTTCCACCCTTAGCTGTAATGACAGGATCCGCCGTTGTGGGTGCGCGGACTAATCTGCAGTAACAGAGGGCTTTTAGTACTAAGAAGAATTGTTGTTTAATGGTTGAAACTACAACAGAAACTACTACTAACACTGCTCCAACCAATATAACAACAACAGTAACTAATAATACTTCTATACTGAACCGCAAAAGAAACGTCACACCGATAGAGGTTTCTTAAAGCACACACTTTACTTCACTCTAACATTCAAAATGGTGGATTGAGCTCAAACTTGATAATTATGGTTAACACATTTTCGTGAATCACATTTGGAGTTCACACAAACAAAATCACCAAACATGGTACCATTAAGATACCCCGAAGTCAGTATTGTGTAAGGGCATCGTCTGTACACGGAACGAATTAGCTGGTTGATGAAGACTATAGGCACTTGGGTCCATACTCTGCGAAATGCCTGATCGAGGCCAGCCGCAGTTGTTGGGTTTGATTGGAGGTCATTCAGTCTTCTTTGAATCTTGTCCCAAAGGTGTTGTGTTGGACTTAAATCCGGACTGAGTGCAGGCCATTGTAGTGTTTGGATGTGATGTTTTCTTTTGGAAGTCCAACGTTGCTCTGGCAGTGTGGGCACGAGCGTTTTCTTGCTGGAAGATGTTGTTTCTGTGACGTCCAAAATGTGGTACAATGTGGGGTCTTATGTCTCGATCTTCTGTCTTCTTATGAGTAGCTGTCACCTCATTTCCTCATCCTGGACCGAGATTCTGGAACACCACGGTGTCAACTAACTGGTTCAGGCCAATTGCACCCTACACTATGATGCTTGGACCACCCCACGAGTCTCTTTCAACAATACACTCATTGGAAAACAGTTCCCCACGCCTTCGCAATACTCTCACTCTGCCATCGGCTGCCGAAACACAATATCGGCACAGTTCTGCATTGTCGATAATGCCCATTGCAGTCGGTTTGGGCGGTGACGAACTGTGAGAACATGACCTCGATATGGTCTGTGACAACATTGATTTCAAACGTCGACACACTGTATCGGCACTAATGGGGCTGTTGTGAGTCCCAGTGGTCCAGCAGGCTCTTTCTGTCGCTATGGGAAAGCAATCCTGCAGATGGTTGCGCACAATCTCTCGGTCTTGACGTTGTGATGTTACTGAAGCTCGGTCACTGCCTGGACGGTCTTGGAAGGTGTTAGTGACCTGATACCGCTCCTGTAGTGGACTGTCGTGGAAGCTGTTAGTGACCTGATACCGCTCCTGCAGTGGACGGTCTTGGAAGCTGTTAGTGACCTGATACCGCTCCTGCAGTGGACGGTCCTGGAAGCTGTTAGTGACCTGATACCGCTCCTGTAGTGGACGGTCTTGGAAGCTGTTAGTGACCTGATACCGCTCCTGCAGTGGACGGTCCTGGAAGCTGTTAGTGACCTGATACCGCTCCTGCAGTGGACGGTCTTGGAAGCTGTTAGTGACCTGATACCGCTCCTGTAGTGGACGGTCTTAGAAGCTGTTAGTGACCTGATACCGCTCCTGCAGTGGACGGTCTTGGAAGCTGTTGGTGACCTGTTACCGCTCCTGCAGTGGACGGTCTTGGAAGCTGTGAGTGACCTGATACCGCTCCTGCAGTGGACGGTCCTCGAAGCTGTTAGTGACCTGATACCGCTCCTGCAGTGGATAGATTATCATAACACGAACATTAAAATGATTGGCTACCCTCCGTGCAGTCTGGCCAACATGCAATCGTCCCATGGCTTGGTTCCTCTGATCACTCGTAAGTCGTGGCATGGCAATTGTTAAACTATTTTTATTTCAGGCGAGTTTGGGACTCGTTTACGTTGGAAGGGTTGATACGATATGCACGTGCATTTCATTTTCACGAATGTTATACGAAACCTTTAACCACGTCTGCCTTTTTAGGTGCGTTTTATCAATATGCTTTTTCATCACAAAATACACTGATGCTGGTAGAGACAAGATGCTGGTACAGCAAGATGCTGCCCCCCTCTCCACGTCGCTGATGGATCCAAAGGAAGAGCAGGGCCATAACAGTTTGGCACCATCACCTCGACAGGAGCTGCCAGAACAATGCTAAAACGAACTGTCTCAGGGGCTCCAGCTCCGGATTTTCCCTCTGTCTGCGCCCCAGACAGCTACAACTACTTCTAACTCTGGGGCGGTGGGGTAGTCTAGTGGTTAAAGCGTTCGCTCGTCACGCCGATGACCCTGGTTTGATTCCCCACATGGATACAATGTGTGAAGCCCATTTCTGGTGTTCCCAGTCGTGATATTGCTGGAATATTGCTAAAGGCGCCATTAAACCCAAATCACACACATTTAACTTATGTAGGAATCAGCAAATAGATTATCTGACGACTGACAGTCAGCTACTTCTCTCGCCCCTGACAGAATCATATACGTGACACATTTACAAAGCAACATGAAATAAATGCAGTACAGCTATAAGAAAACATGATGTTTCTAAAAATTCCAATAGCAAAGTTATATTATCTAGAGCTTTTTGTTTCCTTTTTAACAGGTGTGCTAAAGCAAACGTACATAGATGGGAAATGCGTTGATTGTTTAAAGAAAGAAACAGTGCTACAGTCAAAACCTAACGAATGGCTATATCTTCATACGACTCTTGCTTAGAAGTTGTTGGATCACGCTGAACTGAATCACCGATCCCAAGATCCTAATCGAACAGCATAGGCTCTAATCTGTATTCCCAGGTAATTGCATAAACAAGATTGTATCAAACTTACCTCTGGCTGTGAGATACGTCTTGATGCCATAAGCTGGTGTTTGTTAAAATGTTCCTTCCACCTCGAAGCTGACCGTGTACCCCACGCACCTGCCACCGCCCTCACCCACCTGTACACTGACACATTGAGGGTCATCACAGCACTCAGCCAGACACACCCCCGCCGAGAACAGAGGGTGATCCCAGGTCTTAAACTCCTCTACGATGACATCGTTCATAGACGCCATATTGACGAATTTCATTTTTCCACAAGATGACGTAACCTTGGAGAAATATGATGAACAAATTGACAGCACGAAAGCAAAATCCAATTTCATTGTAAAGAAAGACTGGTGTGTTTAAGATGCTACTTCTTGTGAGGTCAAACTGCAGAATCGTGATTAACGGTTTTGCCAGTAAAAAGATTTGTCATAAGGACACTGATGTTTGATACTGCATGAGTGTATTAAATTTAGTTCTACCAATAAGATGAAAATCAAACATGTAAACAGATCTTCAGAATTCCATGCTTGTCGTAAGACACGACCGTCATGATCGGGTGTTCACTCTCGCTGACTTGGTTGACATGTCATTGAATCCCAAATGCATATGCTGTTGACCACCGGATTGTCTGGCCAAGGCTCGAACATTTCTAGATCGCTGCTACATAGCAAAATGATAGCTATGTAATTTATTGTCAAACAATCGCATATATTGTATTCCACAGATTCTGTTACTATTCATTAATAGTTGATCAATTTGTCAATAATATATTTCTATCTAATATAAGATTTTAGGGTCTAATCTCAAAACGGCTTTAGAATAATCCTGATCTCTATAAAACTTTTGTTAACAAACTGCTTGGTTTTGTTTCTTCAACCATTTTAACACACATTTTTTAGGTTCATATCCTAAAATTCGTTCCAAAGATTACAAGTGATAGAAGCCCATGTCACAATAACGTTTGCCTCTGAAAATTTTTTTTTTTCATGTATCTTGCATTATTTAAGTTTCTTTGAGCCATTGCCATCAGAATTCCAATCGTTTGAAAACAGCGAACTGTTGTGTCCAAGATGGCTGGTATCCAATAACTCCCAGTCTCCATGACAACCACCATAATTCCCGATCAATTGCTAAGCATCTAAAGTTGGAAACATCGGAAATGATCACAACCATGACCAAGTCATTTTACCCGTCTTAAATATCATGACATGATATAGCAGTGAACAAGTCAACTAAAACTTGGCTGTTCCCATGTCTCATTTCCTCTCTTCATGTTTTCAAGAAGCATTACAAAAACCGAATGAAGAACCATTACCCTTTACACGGTTGATTCCACCAAAGGTTCTTTCTGCATACACCTAAAAGGCACTATTTCTCACCACACTTATCTGAAAATAAATAATGCATTTTTCTCAATAATATATTCATCAAAAAAAAGAAACTATACATACTGTTTTGGAGTATACGTACTGAGTGTATATAACTGATTCAAACATGACACCATTGCTCAATTACAGGAAAATCATCACTTTACAAATTTCCAAAACATGATTATCCGGAAAGCGTTTGATAAAACCACCGAGGGCTATTAAAGCCACTTGATCAGAGTAGAATGTGACTGCCATCGGCAGCGATAACAGCTTGGCAGCTGTGACCCATAGATGAAAGGAGATGCCGAATGCTGTCTTGAGGAATGTTTTGATAGTGTTGCTGAAGTGCTGTGTGCAGTTCTTGTAGGGTCTGAGGTGGCGGATTACGCTGGCACAAGCGTCGTTGATGGGGGACAAATCGGGTGATCGAAAAGGTCAAGGTTACACCTGTACATTGCTTAGCTGGAGGACGTCCAGACAAACACATGCAACGTGATGTTGAGCATTGTCATGCTCCAAAGATCAACGTTGACGTTGATGAAGTGAATGACGAACTGGTCTTCTGGCAAATAGTCTGGCTTCCCATACCCAACTGCGCACTGTCTGCTCGGACATTTGGCGCAGTCAAGGAATTTGGATTATTGTGGATGATGCGACCGTGGTGTTTGAATGAAGATGTCTCTACCAGATGTAGCGATCCTGGGCGCCGGTGGTAACTCCAGGTCGACCTGACCTGGGCCTGTCATGTAACACCCCCAGTATTGTCGTATCGGGTTTGAGATGGTCTGTCTGGACACGCTAAAGTGCAACCTCATGCTGCGATGCCTATCCTTGTAAACGGCTGATGGCGTTGTGTCGTTGAGCTTCTGTCAGTCTTTTCATTCTCTTGTCGGCTATAGTGGCTTAAAACAATGCATGTGGAATACTATTGTGCGGCTTTATAAAGCCTACAGTCATAGGCTTCAGCTCAGGGTGATACACAATTTCATGATGCTCGTGCATTTCATGTTAGGTGCGTGATTCACTACAGACGTGAGTGTACGCTTTTGTTCAACGGTTTTTCTTTTAAACGTTTTGTCGTCGGCAACCATTCCCCTACATGTTGGGATTCAGCATGGATTGGCTTGTGTCAAATATTTTCCTGAAATTCAAATTTTTCCTATGTATAGTTTCTTTTTTGAAGAGTTAAACCCCCAGGTAAGCTACCATATAATTTAATCCCTCCAAAATACGTGTTTAAAGTGAGTACAAATGGCCGATATATATAATATAAGCCAAAATATTGTCGAAAATGTGTGACATTGTGCCTATAAGGTGGATTATTTTAAAATCTATATCATTTAAATGTATTATTTCGTTTAAATGAACCATTAAAGTCGACGTGTACTTGATCAGTAATTTATGTTCCATTTGTCAAAATTTACCTGGTTTTGGCCACCTTGCTGTTAATATCAGTCTGCCTGCATATTTTGCTAAGGGACTGAATTTTGCAAACTGATGAAAATGAACTATGGTGTGCATGTTGCATGACGTAATGTATATTTTAGTCAGCTACAATATTATTGACACAAACATGTATAATAAATAAAGAAAAGAAATAAAAACAAATAAAACACAAAATAATCAACATCCCGGACCTTTTGTCTCATCTCCATCTATAACACGTGTACGAAAAAATGAGACATTTTAACTATTTTTTGGTTTGCCAGCTCCTTGTTGTAGAGGTTGTAGTCAATACCTACTGTATTACACAGTCATAAAATTTGCAGTTGGAAGATGGTAATGATAGACATGTGTTCAACCAATCTAAGTGAAGGCAGGTGTGTTGTTTATCCTTGCTTACTGGGCAGCGTGTTTGATATAGGACAAGTTTTTTTTATGGATAACAACTTCTATATTTCGTGAGTGCGACGTTTCGATACAGTGCGACGTTTCGATACATATTCTTGTACCGTTGTTACTTCTGTGAGTGCGACGTTTCGATACATATTCTTGTACCGTTGTTACTCCTGTGAGTGCGACGTTTCGATACATATTCTTGTACCGTTGTCAGTACTGCTTACTCGCGAAATAAAGAAGTTGTTATCCATAGAAAACTAGTCCTATATTATACATATCAACTTCTAAATGCCACTCAAACAAGTCAGTGTGTTTGCTTGGATATTATGAGTAGTAGTCTTTGGCATTTCGTAAAGACATCTCTTACAGTTCATCTCAGAATTGAATCCCACTGCAACGATTTTACCTAACAAGCACAATTGACATCACACTCCGGCGCAGTGATGACTTAGCATAACATCAGGCTAATTTGCATATCACGTGACCGGACTTTTCTCTCGTTTGTAAGACCGCCTCCGTGGTGTAGTGGTTAGAGCGTCCACCCGGAGAGTGGAAGGTCGCGGGTTCGATCCCCAACCGCGTCAGGCCAAAAGACCCTGCCTGACGCTCGGCATTAATGGGTACAACAAGGACTGGTCGGCTCGGAGTCAGTATAATGTGTCTGAGTGGGGTATTCATCCTTCACTGCCGTATGGTATCTCAGTGGGCTAGCACTATAAAACCAGCCTCAGTCTGGGCTAGTAGCCAGTAGCCGTACCTACACATACACACGCATGCACGTCGTCATATGAGCGAAATATCCTCCAGTGCGACGTTAAACCAAATTTCACCCTACCTCACCTCTCTCGTTTGTAAACAAACGCATATTCATAAGAAGAAGAGACTGGCCTTAAGTAAGCTTTTGCGCGCTTTTACATTGTTACATTTATATTCTTCCACAACTGCGACAGTAAGGTCTATGACAGTACATATTTAGATATCAAACTGGCTGCATCGTTTGCTCTCCGTCGGCTTCGATGACAGCACGTGGAGCCGTACAACCTATGTAAACAATGGATCGCTATGCAAATCGAAATAGTATTACACGTTTTAGGATATTTTCTCAGTAAAACTTAACCATTCTATCAAGAAGTATAATTAGATGTGTAGACTCGTCAAAACTAAAAGAGTTAAGAAATATGTACATTATATTCAATGGATGGTGCAAGATGTGACGAATCGTGACATCTTTCTGGCCTGTGGCAGAGGTATTATGCTAGCCTGCCGCATGGAACTCTGGCTGTTATTCTGGCCCATTTCGAGTTCGAGTCCCGGAGCATTCCTCTCACATTGCCAATCTTGGCAACAGGACATGGCCAGGTGTCATTTTTTCAGATGAATCCAGGTTTAACTTATCCTTTGCAGATGGACGTCAACCGATTTATCGACGTAAAGGAGACAGACTTGCGCCAAACTATGCCCTACAGTTGAATCTGTGTAGATCCATGTACTGTCCAAGATTGATGGAAAGATATGTTATGGTTGTTAAGATCTTCACAACGCATCTAAAAGCAGAATTGTTGGTATGGAAACAAGAGTTCAACACATTAGACCTGCATAGATGGTAAAGACAAATTTACAGTTTTCTGCATTGGCAGCGAACCGCGACTTCGTTGTGCAGAGGATAAAACACAACACCTATAAAACGTCCTTCTTTCCTGTCTGGAAATTGAGACTTCTCACGATCTGTCGAGTTTTCTATTTTAGGCAATTTTATCGATGTACATATTATTCGTCTTTCAGCTCTGGCAAATGTCAGTTAATGCTTTATTTTCATTCAGTAGCATTTCTTCATTTCATCCAAAATTTATGAAACAAAATATACTGCCTTATAAGTAATTGCCACAATATTCAATCCTTCACGAGCAGACACACTTGATTTCCAGAATGAACAAGATGCGCGCTCTCAAAATGCTGCATTTTGGACTACTTGTCCAAATTGTAGAGCTAAAAACGGACGACAGGCCGAAATACATAATGCGCCCATTTGGCCCGAAAATGTGTGAGGATTTGTGTCGCCGTACCGGTGGATGCACGTTCTACGCATTGTCTTCTGACCTGACCTGCGATCTTGGAACCGACAACAGCTTGGTGACTGAGGGGAAGCAGATGTTCCATGTCAAGGTGAGATGAAATGGAATGGGTTTCAAGTAAATAATTGACTTGCCTGTGCATTTGTCTCCGATGGGCGCAAACCACTCGGTAGGGTGTTTCACCTTTTTGCATGGTTCATGAACACTTTGTTATGATCTAATTGGAATCGTACAATCGCCTAAAGCAGAGATTCGCCATGGCAGTTGTTTTGTTGCTTCTATTAAAACGGCTGACAAAATAATTGCACCGATTTGTCTAAAACTAAAACCTTTCTATGTACGAGCGCATATGTAATAATGTGGTTCTACGCAACATTTACTGGAAAAAAAACGTTTACTGATTCTAAACCAATTTCCATTGTTTGAAGGAATACAATAATGAGCAAAATATAAAGCTCATTATGATAAATACTGTTACCATTTTATAAGTCAAATGCCTTTAATTTTTGGAGAGGTCGTAAGTTCCGTTCTATTCAGAAATAGGTTACTTTCCCTGAGAAGTCGACATGCAAGGAACATGTAAGGTGAACATGGGATTCAAACTTACGCTCATGGGATTCTGGCACACTCAGGGGGCGCACTTACAACCATCTGTGACCTTACATGTCTGGGCCTCACTGATCTTGGGATGAAGCAAATCAGTGAAATATATATGCAAAGCGGGGGGTGATATAGTCAGTGAATTTTGTTAGCGGACCACAACTCCAATACCATGAGACACTTTTTATCCAAACCTGGTACGTGTATTAACAAAGGGCCGGAGTGATTTCCTTTACCATTTGGGGATTCGTACTGTTTCTTTACTGTTTCAGTGGCAACTAGATTGACTTTGACACTCTTCATAGTGGTGTGTTTTTATGGAGGGTATTATTGAAAGGTTGCTCTGTGTGCTACTTGGTTGTTATTAAATCCATGTTTTGTCCGTTTCCATGGCTGCAAGTTTGCTTCATTATCACGAAAAGGTAAAACGGATGTGATAATTAATGGATGATTCACTGTAAATCAGCAATGGTTCAAGATACTTGCACAAAACAGTAAACATGCCCTTCTCAAGAGAGAGCACACGTCATTTTCACAATTGGCTTAAAATGTAGGTACCTATTGGGTGACGCGCTATAGCAGCAGTATTCCTACACCGTATACTTGCGTGAATTTCGTTTTACGCCGCACACAGCAATGTTCCAGCTATACGGTGGTGGTATGTAAAAAATCGAGTCTGGGCCATACAATCCAGTTATCAACAACATGAGCATAGGGAGCATGCGCAATTTGGGAACCGATGACATGTGTCAACCAAGTCAGCGAGCCTGACCACCCGATCTCGTTAGTCGCCTATTACGACAAGCATGGGCTACTGAAGATCAAGATTCTAACCCGGACCTTCAAGGTAGCCTGTATATTAGACGGTTATGGCTGGATCACACAATCCAGTAACATGATAGTTCTCCTGATTGTGTTGAAAGTAACAAGCAGGGTATGATACTTTTGAATTACATGCAGTGTATTGACATACTGGCAATGTGCTGAACACGTTTAACTGAAAACGGCGTGACGACAATGTGGCATTCTCGTGTGTCATGTTGCATTGAGGCATAGCGATAGCCCGACAGTTCGCGATGCATGCCAAAAGCCCATGAAGTGCCATTTCAGACATATAGCGACGAGACGAGTACACACAAGTTCACACAACAAAAACAAGCCATATTTCCAGTCACATTTGTCATACATATCATTACATAAAATAGTATTTTATGACCCATGCCTGTCGTAATCTGTTCGGTTGTCAGGCTCACTGACTCATCTAATCGTATCCAGATCGCGTAGACAGATCGATGTTCATGCTATTGATCACTACATTGTCTGGTCCAGACCGATTATTTATGGACTTCTGCCATACAGCAGAAATATTGCTCGTGCAGCTTTAAACAAATTTCTCATTCCTGTTTTTAATGGAATGACGTCCGTACTAGTTTCTGAAATTTAGAATTTTGCGAGACTTTTGTTTTCTTTGAGAAAGCTACTTAAAATAGAAAAAAAATTAACCCATTCAATTTCCATGTTTTCAAATTTTAAATTCACGAGATGCGGTGATTTCTTTCTGTTTCAGTTTGGTCAGTGGGTTGTTCAACTGTATTCTTCTAATGGGGTAACGTATAGCTGATCAGTGTTCTGAATTTCAATGTTCCTCAAGTAGTCATATTGATTTATCATTGTTCTGCATATTTTGTTTATCATAAAAGGACAAACACCCATTGAACCAATGTGCAGGCGACTCTCAACTGATAATCAGCAGAGCAGGCAAACCGAAGTGTGTGAAATGTAAGTTTGGTCCATCATTTGCAGTAACACTACTGCTTGTGCTGGTCTAACTCCATATATTTCATAGGACATTGAAACAAGTATACTCAGTCCAGCCTATGCATGTCTAGAATATGCCGTAACTCCAGCTAAGCGCAGTCTGAACATGAAAATGTCTCTAGGTATTATTTTAATATATTTTATGATGATGATTTATGAAATTTGTGTGAGTGAAATCAGTTCATTTCAGAGACTCAATGTTAGTCTTCGTGCATCATTATAGACCAATGAATATATTTATTAGATGTGACTGTGGCAGTGAGATTATACGTGTAGTAGAATGGTCTAAGGTGGCACATATCACCGTAGTATGTCGCTGAGTTGTCAAGATCAGATGGTCCGGCTTTGAGTTCAGTTATACGAGGACATCATGATGGCACTGTTCATGTTCTACCAAATGTCCGGCATGGGGTTTTACTTTCTCTCCAGTATAGACATATTATAAGTGGATTAAAGAATGGGTTGCACCTTTATTGTAAGGTAATGCGATGTACTTTAACGTAACGTAACTTACTGTGACGCAAAGTAACATAAGATGCGTTTATTTTTAAAGCCGCAATGACCGTCATGTATGAAGAGTCATTAAAGACACAGAATCTTGCCCACCAGCAACATCTACAAAATCAATCCATTCAGAAAGGTAAGAACATTTTACAATAAGGAAAATATTGTCCATCAGTGTAACCTGTTTTATGGTTCCCTTATCCAGTGACAACTATACTGGCCACATAAAGAAACTGTGCACACAGAAAATATAAAGATAGGCAGACAGCGTCTTTATACAAAAATAAAGGTGTGAACACAGCAAGTATTGGAGACAATCAAACGCTCATGCAGGTGCCAGGCGACGTGACGTCATTGATGGTGGCCTATGGATTTGCAATGTGTGACTGCACGTGCAGCCTGTGCAGCTGCTCACAACATGTGAAACTCAGAAATTGCTGTCACTGTCGAAAGCTTGATCTTTGGTCATTCAAACAAATTCACATGAGAAGTCACATGCACATCATGCCAAGATTAAAATGTGCTCAACGTCATGAAGCCATTGGAATGGTTCTTGCAGGCATGAACCAACAACAGGTGGCAGCACATTTCCAATGGCATCGTAACACGATATCCGGCGTTAGGGAAACAGTAATGATGTCGCCGACCATCCACGTTCTGGGCGTCCCCAGCACATTTCCAATGGCATCGTAACACGATGTCCGGCGTTAGGGAAACAGTAATGACGTCGCCGACCATCCACGTTCTGGGCGTCCACGAGTAACGACGCCAAGACAGGACAGATGGATTCGGGTGACTCATCTCAGACACAGGTTCCAGACGGCAGTGACAACGTCCCAAACCATTCCCCGGGCTTTCATTTGGAAAATTTGGTAGCCTCTATGCGTCGGCGATGCATTGCTGTGCTTCACGCGCATGATGGTCATACCCATTACAGACTTTGTGACTTCGACGTGTGACCCCGACTCAATTTTGAACTTCTGACGTCATCGTTACGGATATTGTTCATGTTCTTTTGACATATTGTTGAGGGCCGATACTTCAGCTTAAAGTGTCTACATCATGTCGTCTTTTCTGTGTTGTGTTCCAATTCTGAAGGAACTTTCTGTGAGCACAGTTTCTTTATGTGGCTAGTATATATACTAAACATAATCCAGTTGTAAGCACGTACTGTGCCTACAAAATCTGCACTATCAATCCATTTAGTAAAGGTAACATATTGGCAACATGGAAGAGATAATTGTCCATCAGTTTAACATGTCTCATGGTTCCGTTATCCATGGATAAACTAAGCATAATCTATTTGTAAACACGTTTCCATACCAGTTCAAATGTTGTCTTCTGTATATTGCCATGCTTCATCACCGTTTGGTATTTACGTACGACACAGGAAACAAGGTGACAACAAGAGCCCAGCCGATTCCGTCGCATCTTCTGGCAGTACCAAGTGAACCACGAAAACCGATTACTCAACTGAACATCTACAACCACTCAGTACAAACATACCCTGATATGGGCATCTTGGATATCAATGATGTTTGCTTCGTCCCTTCTACAAGGGAAATACTGGTAGGAGCAAAGTTGGGTTTATACTCTGCACCCTTGTATGGACAAAGACCCAAAATCATTAAAAGTGGTGTCTATACTGACTTTATTGTGGTGGATGATGAAGAAGGCTTATTCTTCATCAGCAGTAAAGGCGACATCTACAGCAGTGCAATAAAACCCGTTAAACTAAAAGATACATACGATTACACAGGAAATTCAACTTCAACTTGCTATTGACACGCAACAGAGAAGCGTCTTATATGTCAAGACCTTTAGTAAACTCATGTCATTTTCCTACACTGGTTGGCTTCTTGGCATATTGCATGAAGAAACGGATATGCTCTCTTTAACAGTCGACCCTGTCACAAATATACTTTACTTCACCCTACAGACCGACATATTGATGATATCATTGACAAGCACCAACATCAGCGTATTGTTCAATGCACATCGTTACTTTTCAAAGCGTATCACAGCTTATGATAACCGACTCTATGTGATAGACTGGAAAGGGCTGGTGGTTTATGTCAACAACATATCGATTCCATTGATTACAGGGATAGATAACCCCCTGAAATGTATGTGTCTTTTACCTTAGATAATACCACCAAAGAACAGTAACTGTTCCTGGTAGTAACACTGCATTCCAATGCAGCATATAGCAATGTTACTCTGGACGAATGATGACATCCTCGCTGCAACGCCGCTGACGTCGTACTCAAGAAAATATAATATATGACTGTTGGCTGTTGGAACTATAGTTTGTTGTTTGTTTCTTGATGTGACCTAACGACATTCCAGTTTTAAAACGGCAGCCTGTATTACAGTAAATGATCGATGCTTAATCAGAAAACCCACAGATTAATATGACACGGTTGGTCTACGCAACAGCGAAAAAATGACATATGTCAACCAAGTCAGCAAGCCTGACCATCCGCCCTGCTTGGGGCCTCCTACGGCAAGAATGAGCTGCTGAAGACCATTTCTAAACCGGATATTCAAGGGAATATGTAGAACTATAGATATCAAATGGATGCACAACTAACTATGTTGAAAGAAATATCCTTTGATTTCCTGTCCAGTAAGCTGGCAGGGGGTCACATATCCATTTACCGTGTCAAAATAAAAACGATACAAGTAATTTCTTTAATCACAATGGCTGTCAGAAAAGCTAAGTCCTGTGCGTTCTTTTCCTGGGATTTAGTCTTAAAAGGGAGGGGTGGGCTTCGTTTCCGGAGCACAACTCGAAAACCGTTCAATATCTTTCAACAAAACTTGGAAGATATATCAAACCTAACGTGGTGCCTTTTGCTATTTACAGATAATTTGTCATGTTCATTTTTGTTGGTTTCCATGGAGACGTTTTTGACTTAGTCTGAGAAAGAAGGGGTGGGCTTCGTTTCCGGATCACAACTCGAAAACCGTTCAATACCTTTTGTACAACACCTCACAGATTCAAGTGGTGCGCTTGCTTTTGGCTATTTGCAGATTTGTGACTTTTATATTTTTCACGATTTGCATGGAAACGATTTGGGCGTAGTCTCCAAAAATAGGGATATGTCATATTCAGATGACTCTTGTTGATGCTGCTACTAAATTCTCGGTTTGATTATGTGATTTCCGAAATGTTTATAGTCCACTCACCTCCAATCCTATGCAGAAAGAGGGCGCAAGGGCAAAACAATGTATATACTTCTAAAATAAATAAGAAATTATTTATGCTACTTATTTTTGAGATTTCAAAATTTATATCACATGTCAAACGACTTAAATTAATGTGTGACGTAGGTGGAGTCATATGGAAACATTGAAAAATATAGAAATGGACATAGAAACTTCAAGTCCGGCCTGAGTTTACTTCAGAATTAACTTAATAAAAATGTGAATAATATGTTTTTGCAAATGAATGCATTACATTGTTGTCCTCTTGAGAGTAACAAAACTTTCAAAGTACATTTTAGTCTACCAAACGTTTAATTGTAATATATTTGTTGTTTTAAATAACGGCTAAATCTCAGTACCATCGCCAGTGGCCATGCAGGTTGCAAAAGTACTGTAAATCCCTATGGTCCCTAGTATGATGATCTTTCTTCATTTTCTCTCGATCTATCGGCCGTTTTCACATTGTATTGACATGTTTATGGTTACAGGCTAGTGTTATATATTCTCTATCTGTGATCATCTAGTTATTTCACCGTCCCTTGTTCACAGGTTGTGAAATGCGAATGCAGTGAACTACAGCTATGACGAACTGAAAGTGACCAGTAATTCGTTATAACCGTAGTTCGTTTTAACGGAGTTCGTTATAACTGCAGTTCGTTATAACGTTAGGTCGTTATAACCGTATCTGAGTATAACTGTAGGTTGTTATAACTAGTTCCTTATAACTAGTTCGTTATAACTGTAGTTCGTTATTGCTGTAGTTCGTTATAGCCGTAGCTCGTTATAACTGTAGTTCGTTATAACCGTAGCTCGTTACAGCTGTAGTTCGTTGTAGCCGTAGCTCTTTAAAACTGTAGTTCATTATAGCCGTAGCTCGTTATAACTGTAGTTCGTTATAAGTATAGTTCGTTATAGCCGTAGCTCGTTATAACTATAGTTCGTTATAACCATAGTTCGTTATAACCGTAGCTCGTTATAGCCGTAGCTCGTTATAGCCGTAGCTCGTTATAACGTAGTTCGCTTTAGCCGTAGTTCCTTATAACCACAGTTCGTTATAACTGTAGTTCGTTTTAACCATAGTTCGTTATAACTGTAATTCGTTATGACCGTAGTTCGTTATAACTGTAAATTGTTATAACCGTATTTCGTTATATCCATAGCTCGTTATAACTATAGTTCGTTATTACCGTAGTTCGTTATAACCGTAGCTGAGTATAACTAATTTGTTATAACTGTAGTTTCTTATAACTAGCTCGTTATAACTAGTTACGTTATAACTGTAGTTCGTTATAACCGTAGCTGAGTATAACTAGTTTGTTATAACTAGTTCCTTATAAATGTAGTTACGTTATAACTATATTTCGTTATAACCTTTTCGTTATAACTATATTTCGTTATTACCGTAATTCGTTATAACTGTAGCTCGCTATAACTGTAACTCATTATAACTGTAGTTCGTTATAACCATTTAGGAGATAAACGTACTGTGTTTGAAAATTAGATGAATGTTAGACCGAATTGATAGTCTCTAAATTAATCATTTGAAACCTCACGATACGCGTTCGGCGTCAAATGAAATTTAGAGACTATCAATTCGGTCTAACATTCATCTAATTTCCAAACACAGTACGTTTATCTCCATTCTACCATAACCGATTTAGCATCGAACTTCCTCGTCCTGCGGAAGACACGGCGTGATTCGGCATGGGACGAGAGGCGAATTGAACTCGCCTGTGAAGGGAGTGGTAGGTGCCGTTCGTATTTTGTTAACATCGCAACATAAAAAATATTCTGTCCAAAGAAAACAAACTACTGTTATTCAATGAAATAATGTAACACCTAAGAGCTTGGTTTTTATAATCATAACTCCACACGGCCGAAACCAGCCTATTGTTTTGTATGCCGTGTTACTGTACCCCCCTGGCCACACTATGATGAAATCGTCTCACCTACTTATGTTCTTGGAAGTAGACAGTTACGCAACAGTTTGAATGGCGGACGAGCCAGTGTTTACATTTGCGACAGGTTGAAATTCGAAGTGACAGTGGAACATACTTGACTGACTGTCGAACCTGAACCCTGCAGAATCGAAGAATACATCCATTTCTGATCGACCTATGACCTGTAACTCATCAAAGACTGTTGATTTTATGACCGGCGAGTGTCGATCATGATTTCACGTACGTGCCTCCACCCCGGCATGCGACAAAAGAGTGACAGCGCTGCTTTGTGTACATGCGACTAACTTGGGATTCCTTGAAACATTGTTCTCATCATTTGGGACTGGATTGTGGCCAAGCTTTTCAAAGTGTACGAACATAGCAGTGACAGCCTTGCCGGGAAGGTGGCAGAGGGCGGAAATCTCGTGGTTCAAGTTTTGACATTTTGAACGATGCAACGGGACATGATAGAGTCTGAGTGGCCTAAATTTTGTGTTTCACCTGACCGTTATCTTGCGAATTTCTCCTTCTAAACGGAAACAAATATACCATTTACCAAGTAAATGTTTACGAACGTTTTGCCGCACAAATAGGGATAGATAGGAATGTATTTTTAATTTTTTTACAAGGTTTTCTGATTTATATGTTAGATATTGTTTGTTTATGTTTGGGGCTGTGTATTGTTATTGAGTTTGAATATTTTTATAATAGAAGGTAATGATTATGTTAGTTAAGTTCCGTAATAATTGTGGAGGAGAAATCGTATAATTGTATTTTTCGAGTTTTAATAAATGTTTCACCAGCATTTCCATCACGTCGATCTGTTGTGTTGATATTTGTCATGTTGGTGGCCAAGCTGAAGTAGTACGGCAGTGTTGTATACGTGCGCAGTGGAACGCCATGAAATCAGACGCATTTTCAATCCAAATTGATACCGTCTGATGTTTTGATTGACCAATCAAATTCGAGCATTTCACGTATCCATGGTAGCATTCGTTATAACCATAGTTCGTTATTATCGTAATTCGTTATAATTGTAGTTCCTTATAACCGTAGTTTGTTATAACTATAGTTCGTAGTTCGTTATAACCTGTGTTATAACCGTAGTTCGTAATTGCCGTAGTTTGTTATACGCACTTTGACTGAACCGTACATGACGTTGGGGGAAAAACATTTTGCATATCCTTCAGTTCGTTGTACGTGTATTCCCTGTAAGCTTTTTTTATTGTGTGTGTCTGAAAGGCGCCACATGCCTTGGTGATTAGCCTGGCTGCTGTGGCCTGCTGTTCTCAGGTGATCTTCAAACATCCGTTTAGCTGTATCAATGCAGTTTAAGGCAATTAAATGTGTCCATTTAGTGTGTTTACCAACTTCCGTGTGTGTATTCACGCCCACTCTCGTGTCGGGTGGCCCAGCAGTAAAAATTGCTGGAGAAGTGCTGAAAGCCGCGTAAAGCCTTACTGCTAGTACAGTGCCCTAAACCGGGGAAAGAGTTCCCAACTTCCTTAAGCAGCGTAACGAAGCGTTTAGCAATATTCCAGCAATTTCAAGCACCAGATATGGGCTTCACACATTGTACCCGGGTGGAGAATCGAACCTGGGTCTTCGGCATAATGAGCGAACGCCACTTCTCCATTCATCCCACGAGCTGACCAAAAAGAGAAAAGTGCCAAACGCTACAAGATTTACCTTATCGCCATGAGAACAGTTTTATTAACTTTCATGCAGATGGCTTTAGTAAATGCATCAGTTTCCCACTCACTTCAGAAAACAGAAGATTATATTTCACAAAAACAACCCTGATATCGTGTCATATGATAGTGGAAGCCTCAACGAGCAATTACTTTGAACGCTCTGTACACACAGACCAATAATATGTTGAAGTCAAGAAGATGTGGATGCTTTTGATGTGAAAAATATTTCTCTAAAATTAAAAATTAAAAATTAATTTCCCATCACTATAAGTAATGAACAAAATTAAAATTCTGCTTTGGGGCATTTGAAGTCACCATTTTTCAACTCTTAAAACAAGAAACAACTGTTGTAGATCGTGTAAAATTGGAAAATACTTATTCTTATGATTTCAGTCTTTGAAAACATTTTTTGCTGATTTGCACTAGTGAAAACAAGTAAAACGTGTCTTTGAAAAATTGTTTGGGAGCATCTAAAATTATCTTTGTGAACATTTTTGAAAAACGCAGGAATATTCAAGCAGCATTTGCATCCATTTCACATGTAGATTGATTCTATAAGACTATGAAGAGAGCCTACAATACATGATATGATAAACAAGTACGAGACATATGCCACGATTAACAGCTGAAGAGAGAGAAAGAGCTATTGGGATTGTGCAGATGGGGACGACATACAATGTCGTGACTCGAAATAATGACAGCTATGATTCATAAGCAACGAGAACAGATACAATATTAAGGTTGTTTTATACAGAACAATGTGTCACGAGGCTGAGTAAGCAAAAAGGAACAAAATATATAAATACAAAAAAACAAGGGTAGGAAGGGAGGGTGATTACAAAAGCTAAAAAGATGATGGGGATAAAAGGCCGCACAGATATGGTGAGTGAGTGAGTGAGTGAGTGAGTGAGTGAGTGAGTGGGTGGGTGGGTGGTTGAGTGAGTGAGTGGGTGAGTGAGTGAGTGAGTGAGTGAGTGAGTGAGTGGGTGGGTGGGTGGGTGGGTGGGTGGGTGAGTGAGTGAGTGAGTGAGTGAGTGAGTGAGTGAGTGAGCGAGCGAGCGAGCGAGCGAGCGAGCGAGTGAGTGAGTGAGTGAGTGAGTGAGTTAGTGAGTTTAGTTTTACGCCACACTCAGCAATATTCAAGCTATATGGCGGCGGTCTGTAAATAGTCGAGTCTGGACCAGGCAATCCAGTGATCAACAGCACGAGCATCGATCTGCGCAATTGGGAGCCGATGACATGTGTCAACCAGGCCAGCGAGCCTGACCACCCGATCCCGTTAGTCGCCTCTTAGGACAAGCAACCCTGACCTTCACGGGTGTAGAAGGGACGGAAAGGAGAGGACACATGGGTGGTAGGAACAAAATAGGTAATTCCGGTTGTTATGCAAATTAGACATCATGACACATGATTCTGCCTTTAAACAAACACTCACCTGCCACACACAACGTCTTCAGCCACCCATGCTTGTCGTAAAAGGGGGCTACTTGGGGCGCGGTGAGCTCGGCTAAGGTGCCAGGGTAGTGATCCAGCGAGCTTGAGGTGTCGGGATCGAGCCAACCTGTGACCGGGTGTAAAAAACCTCGGAGTCAACTTTCTGTGCAGACTCTTTCAGTGTTGTCACAACCCTTAGTGTACAGTACACATCCCTGTGCACTTAAAAGAACCCACGAATCCGTTGGTATATGACCAGATGGTGGCCACATGAATACATGCAAACACCAAGTTGCGGGTACAGCAACGTGCAGTGAACTTGGACAAAGTACTGTGACTATGTGTCCCAGTCCACCTAGCTGTGAATGGGTACCTCGTTAGGATGAGAAGGCCACAAAAACTGGGTGCGCCTAGCTGCTGCAAGAGTTGTATACTCCCAAGGGAGTTGAGATTGATAAGAAGATGTGCCGTTGAGACTGACATCCAATGATCGAGGGAAAAAATACCAGCGCCTTGAGCAAGCACCAGTTGCCTGGATATGTGCGCTATATAAATATCATATAATAATAATACTTGAGTCGGGCGGTCAGGGACTTGGCTGATGCATGGCATGGTATCCCAGTTGTGTAGATCGATGCTCAAGATGTCCATCACATGATTGTCTGGTCCAGGCTCCCTTATTTAGAGACCGTAATCCTATAACGTTTGTGTTAAACAGATATAAATAAGTGACTAATGTAAGTGTTCTATCAAATTACTTTTCAGACATTGCGTGTCTAAATATTACAACATTAAAGGGCATTCTCTCACTACGAAGATTCAAAAAGCAACATAGCACTCTTGTTCAAAGCTTTTTTACCAGAATTACAGCTGCTGACGCCCTTACAGCTGCTGACGCCCTTACATCCTTTACGGGAGATGACATTTCAAAACAGTAAGGCACCACTGACAAAAGTGTGTCTGATTGAATTTCTTGTTTTGAGTATTGACTGGCCTTTGCGTGTGTTTGTGATAGATGTTGACGGTGGTGAAGGATTTGGAGGGAAGATTAAGCAAAGATTCCGTAAACTTCTATAAATGTATCGGACGCTTGATTCACAGCTTTATCGCATGCCCCCGCTGCTGACAACATCTAAAGAACGAGGTTCAACTATGCGGGAATCGAACCCACGTCTCCAGCGTGAATAGCCAACTACTGGGCCATCCCAGTGTCATCTGTTTTCAACACGATTCCAGCTACATACTGCAAAAGGCACAGCAGTGGGTTTCACTATGTAAGGATTCGAACCCGAACTTTCCCTCCGCTTCAGCGACCTTAAAACATAAGTTCAATATAACCATTGAATATATAATAGTATCTTCAAAAAATTTGTTCCACAGGAAATATAGCTTGTGTGAGATCATGCGATATCTCCTTGGAGATATCCTTTTGACAGTAGATTTTGTACAATGTCCTGACAATGCTATGATGTCATCAACTTGATAACATGACAATGTTATGCCGTCACTGCACTGCAAGATTAATGGTAGTATAGAGAGGTACATTTTTCATTGAAAACTAATGAAGAATGATTTTTGATGATAAATAGAATCTCACCTCGTGTTTACTAATATCAATTATATCAACACTCGTTGATAAAAGTAAAAATATCCTCGGCAATCCTCGGATATTTGTAACTTTGTCAACTCGTGTTGATAATTGATATCAGAAGACACTTGGGTGAGATTCTCTATGTATCAGAATAACTGAACGAGTATGATTTATTTGATGTATTTTATTTCTATGACTTCAAACCAACATGTATTCGGATATTTATTGCTGTTATAATTATGTGGTTTAAACATATTTATTTCATGAGAAAGCAAAGACAGAATTTTCATGAACTGGATTGGTCAACAAGCTCGAAAGAACTTATATGAAGACCGCTCCAATATACATAGATATAGGAAACAGTACCATGACAAGAAAAGATGATATCTAAAATGAAAGTAGATGGTATGACATGTTGCCGGAAACTTAAAATCATGATGGTTGTATACATTCATGGCATCTGCAGTCGGGATCCATAGTAGTATAGCTTTGAGAATTATAGGTTTTAGTGTATGGCTTGCTCAGTTAAAGCACCTAGTTTCAATTATAAATAGATGGACTGATTTTAAGATATGTGATTGAATTTGTGGGTCCATGGAAGACGTTCCGTATTTAAGATTGTTTCTAATGAAAAGCCATTGGTATAATAAAATGTATTTATTCTTACAGCATCAAATCTGGGACATACAAAGAAATAATGACGTGCATCTTCATTAGGGTGGCCACACAAACAATCTGCTCTCTCTGATATATGTTTGTTGCGTTTGTCAGCGTTGAGATCGCTACATCCTAACCTTAAGCGACAGTGGAGGATTTGACAAACTCTTGAACCTATATTTGTATCAAAATGGATATCTTTAGCTCTATGACTTTAAGCAGATTTAAAATCATTGATGTCTGTAAGAGATTTAATATTTTGCGGTAAAGCATTCCATAAACTTACAGCGTCCGGTAGAAATGAATTGTCATATAGAGCAGTACGGCAGGCAATAGTTTGCAAATGCGATGCGTTACGTAATGGATAGTTACTGGCTTGAGAGACGAAGGGAGGGACGAGTTCGTTTAGATAGTGGGGTAATCTGTTATGATACATTTTGAAAAATGTGATTAGTTTAGCTATTCTTCTTCTTTCGCGAAGAGAAACAGAGGATGTTTCAGCGTAGATTTTATCGTGACTGGTGCCGCGAACAGCTCCACATATCGTACGTAACGCGTCTAAGTGCATGTTTTCCAAGATTGTTGCTTGAGTTTTGGTACAATTGTCATAAATATGGCTACAGTAGTCAAAGATCGGAATTATAAACGACGTATACATACGATTCAGGGTGTTTCTCGTTAGTCGATATTTAAGGCTTCTTAAGCAATTTATCATGGGGTTGACTCTATTAACGATATCGTTTATATGTATATCCCATGTACAATCGTTTTGAAGAGTTATACCTAAATGTTTATGGCTCGACATTTCTTCAGTTCGAACGTCGTTGAAAAACAAGCTTGGATGAGGATTTGAATTTGGTTTCCTACTGAATAAGACTGTTTTAGTTTTGAATGGGTTGAAGTCGATTTTCCAGGTTTTTGCCCAGTTTGCTATTTCTAGTAGATCATTATTCAGACTAAACGCCGCTACGTAAGGGTCATCTATTATTACATAGATAGAAGTATCATCTGCAAATAATCGTATATTACTGTTAATGCCTTCAACAATATCATTTATGTAGACCAAAAACAGAAGTGGTCCTAGAACAGAACCCTGCGGGACGCCAGCTTTTACCGGGTTAATATTAGAACTATAACCATTTATGACTACACGCTGGGATTGATATTCTAAATAACTTTTAAACCATTGTAATAGTGAACCATCGATTCCACATGATTTTAGCTTATGCACGAGACCTTTGTGCCATACTCGATCAAAAGCTTTGCTGATATCGCAAAATACTGCACGTATTTCCTTACCTTCGTCCATTCCCTTGGCAATGAAATTATACAAATATGTCAACTGATTCACGCAAGAGACCCCTGGGATGAAACCTGACTGTAAATTGGATAAGATGTTATTGCCTCTGAGATAGTTGAAAACATGTTTGAATATACATCGCTCAAATATTTTAGATACACAACTAGTTAAGGCTACTGGTCTGTAATTTTTACAATCATTTACACTTCCCTTTTTGTGAATCGGTATAACGCTTGCTTCTTTCCAAACTGCCGGGAAAACGCGTTGTTGAAGTGATAGATTAAAAAGTTCCGTTAAAAGGGGTGAAATACTGACAGCGATTAATTTAAGAATTCGATTTCCAACGCCGTCGGGGCCGGTTGCTTTCACAGCATTAACACTCTTTGAGATATCATATACTTCACTGTTGATAAGTTTAATTTCTGATAGACTATTGATTGTCTTTATATTGATATTGGGGGGTGTCGATTCCGGATTTTCTACTCACGATTTCCGAGTGAAATAATCATTTAGAGAATCAGTTATATCATCTAAATCATCGCTTACGACATCATTGAAAATCAACGGGTGAAAATTATAGTTGTTTATATTTCTCTTCACGTAATTATTGACTAATTTCCACCAATATTTGTCCGTAGTGGATCGATTTATCGTTTCATCTAGTTTATTTGCATTCGCTCTTTTCGCTTTTCGGATAGCCGAGATTACTCTATTTCTACTTTGTCTGAATCGAGCCCAACGGGTAACAGAATTTTTCCTCTTAGCGAGCTGATGATGTCTATAGCGCTTACGTATTAGCGATCTAATTTCGTTATTCATCCAAAGTGGATCAGATGGTCGAATAGTAACAATTTTATTTGGGATATTCTTGTCACAAGTATTCCTTATTATAGTCGTTAATTTATTTGCTATGTCATCCACGTGGTTGTTTAAGAATAAGTCATTAGTGTCAAGATTATTGATATCAGAAATTATACCATTAACGTCCATATGTTGATAATCATATATTTTACGTTATAATTATGTTGTTGCCTAAACCAATTACAGAGCTGATGATGTAGGCCATTTGAACGATCAGGTGTGTGACTATTGATGTATGCCTTAGTGTCATTTATTTGAAAGACACCGGGTGTTCAATAAAGTCACGATGATACAGACCACAACTACTGTCAGTGCACTCTGCAATGGCTGACTTCCGGATACATCTTTGACAATGTGACTGACATGTGACCACGTCCCATTGTGAGAACGAAGCTTGATGCTGAGGATCTCACACATTATCTGGTACAGGTTGACGTTGGAGAGCTTCTCTGACGTCACACCGGGGACAAAACCTGACAACGACACAAACATGATTGAGTGATTATTCCTTACCATTCAAGTAGCTATATAAAATAAGACGTTTTTAGATACAAATATATTTGGAAACAAATAATTTGTTTCATCATTTTCCGGTAATTGGACAGACACGTACATTCTTGGAAACACATTCGCCTGCAAAAAAACAAACTTTTTGCGCTGAGTATTTTTCTTTTATTATAGTTTTATACTAAGTGAAGCCCCGTTACTCCGGACTCCGATAATCCGGATGTCTCGCCTCCCGGGCGATTTTGAGCTTGTTACAAATGTATGCCTATTTAATTTGCCTCGATAATCCGGAAATTCGGTTTCCGGAACTGGACGGTAAGTAGCTGTAACCAATCAGTAAAATAAACAGTAAATTGCTTCACAGTCCGGACGCTGTAAGTCGTGTTCATGAACCATAACAACACCGCACGGCTATGTTTACTTAACTGGCCATAAACAATAAAAACTCGGTGTCATGGAGTTGACAAGATGAACTCTTGTTAACTTTTGAGAAATGTCTATTAAGGGTTGTTGTTTTAATTAGATATTAAAATCTCCCGACTGAAAATGCTGTACATATACACTTTGATTGACACCACAATACAAATGCGTGGATGACAAGTGAGCTATTTTGCGATTGGTTAATATACTTTGACAGACAGATGCGGTCACGTGGACTTAAAGTGATTTTGCTTCTCAACAACGCTGCAGGTCACAAGTTTGCGAAATGTGACCAAATACCACGTCTCATATTCAACCGATGGATGCAGGAATAATTCGGACATTCAAGGCATACTACAATCGATGGCTTGTTAGACATTACCTCACCTGTGCTGAGGAAGGACGTGATCAGACACGTCGGATCAACATGCGGATGTCACTCGGTAAAATTATTGATGTGATGAATTCAATGAGGAAGGTTAAATGAACACAAACAACAATGAAAGACTTTTTGCTATGACAATAGGTTATTGTTGTGCTTGCTATTCATTGTTTTATAAGCTTTATATTAAATGCTTATTTGTTTTATCCAGATTCGTGTCGTTTTTGTAATAGTAAGGGAAGCAACTCTTGCTTGAACTCTTGCTGAGAAACGCAACCGTCCGGATTAACGAGGCTTCACTACTTACGTCTGTAGAACATGTCGCTCAAAGACTGACTGACTGAACCTACTTGGTCCAAATGCTGTGAATATCCCGCTCATGTTGGCCTCCGCTGGATCAAACCCGTGTTCGCCAAGCATTGGTCCTGTGTTGTAAGCGTAGTAACCGAAGTTGGGCTGAAGGGTGAAGAAACAAAACCACAAATAGGTTTAGTTTCTAAATTTGTCAACAGATTTTTTGAAAATACAAGACATTAGTCGTACAATTACATCGGTTCAGAGATGTACAAACTGGATTGTACCCGAGTCAGCGTTATAATAGCCAAAACATTCATGTATGTAATTTGACAGTTATGTCGTCAGTGGTATCTGAAGTGATGAATTAACCTTGTCAGCATGGTTAGATACCTGACAAATTTATATTTTGTTATTAGTTCGCTGAATATATAGATTAATATATCAACTGCCGACTTTTTATTGTATTTGTTACTAAATGTTCGTATTTGCGAAATGTGTGAGACACATTGTATAGACTGGGGACCAACCAGCCGTTGTTTTATCCCTGGATGCCCAACTAATACACATTGTATAGACTGTGGAGCCACAAGCCGTTGTTTTATCCCGGATGCACAACTAATACACGTTTTATAGACTGGGCCGACCAGCCGTTGTTTTTTACATGGATGCCGAGCAGAAGGCAGGAAAACAACAAGTACCATGAAACGCCTTTGGGCATGCCGCGGCCTTGGAACTGACCCTCAAACCTTCAGCTCTTTGGGTGGATGTCCACTACGCCACGGGGGCGATCTCACAATAGTAGTTCATGATTACTGCAAACTGCGATAAAATAACTTCGATATTAGCTTCTTTTTGTTGCATACTCTCCAATATGTTATAACAAATCGCCAAAGAAATATTGGCATTGTACTGAACACCACACGATATTTACCTCTTGTAGACGGCCTTGTTTAGGCCATACACAGGCATGGGAGCCGTATCTATTTAGATTGACGTCAACAGACGACGTAGGAATAACGTCACTGACCACTACTATTACTACTAATGCAACCCACTACTACTACGACTACTGTTGATGCCGCTGGTAATTCGTCTCCTACTGCTACTACTACTACTACTACTACTACTACCACTACTATTACTACTAATGCAACAAACTACTACTACGACTACTGTTGCTACTACTACTACAGTGGATGCCGCTGGTAATACTTCTGCTACTGCTACAGCTACTACTACTACTACTACTACTACTACTACTACTACTACTACTACTATTACTACTACTACCAAGACTACCACCACTACTGCAACTACCACCTGCACCACCACCACCACCACTACTACTACTATTACTACTACCACCCTCACCACTGCTGTTACGACTACCACCACCAACACCACTACTACTACTACAATAATATCCACCACCACTACTACTGCTACTACTACTACCACAACTACTACTACTTCCACCACCCCTATTACTACTACTACCACAACTACTACTAATACTACTACCACCTCCACTACTACTACTACTAGTACTACCACTACCACCACCAACACCACTACTACTCCTACTACTACTACTACTACTACTACCACCACCATCACTACTACTACTACTAGTACTAGTACTACTACCTTCACCACTACTACTACTATTACTACTACCACCAGTACTGCTACTGCTACTACTACTACTACAACTACTACCACCACCACCACCACTACCACTTCTACTACTACCACAACTACTACTACTACTACCACCACCACCACCACCAATACTGCTACTACTACAACCACTACTACTACTACTACTACTACTACTACTACTATTACTACTACTACTGTTACTACTACTACTGTTACTACTACTACTACTACCACCACTACTGCTACTACTACTACTACCACCACCACTAATACTACGACGACTGTTGCTACTACTACTACAGTTGATGCCGCTGGTAATACTTCTGCTACTGCTACAGCTACTACTACTACTTCTACTACTACTACTACTACTACTACTACTACTACTATTACTACTACTACTACTACCAAGACTACCACCACTACTGCAACTACCACCACCACCACCACCACCACCACTGCTAGTACCACCACTACTACCACCATCACCACTACTACCACCACCACTACTACTACTATTACTACTACCACCCCCACCACTGCTGCTACGACTACCACCACCAACACCACTACTACTACTACTACTAATATCCACCACCACTACTACTGCTACTACTACTACCACAACTACTACTACTACCACCACCCCTATTACTACTACTACTACTACTACTACTACTACTATTACCACCACCACCACCACCACCACTACTGCTACTACTACTACTACTACTACTACTACTACTACTACTACTACTACTACTACTACCACCACTACTACTACGACTACTGTTCCTACTACTACTACAGTTGATGCCGCTGGTAATACTTCTGCTACTGTTCCACGCTCTCGTCAAGGTCACCTCTAAAATCAGCAATGGTGGGAACGTCTGTGTGCCACCGACAGTATGTGGGTTGTCTCCCTTGTATGTTTACCTCAAAGCCAACCCAGTGGAACATCTACACTCTCTTGTCCTGGAACATAACCATGACACTTCAACAATAGTAATAACATTTAAACAATTGTTATAATAACAATAATACTCCAACAATAGCAGTAATAACATTAATACTCCAACAATAGAAATAATAGTAATACACAATACAATAGTAATGCTAACACGTGCACACTTGAACATTTACCGAACTAGAAAGTTTACAAAGACAATTTCGTTAATCTCTCAAACATGTATAAAGAAGCAACATGTCTATGTACCTGTTTAACTGCAGAGATCCACAGCGGCTTAGCCTCGTCAAACATAAATGACCTGTCTGCGGCTGTCAAGTTGTTGAACCAGGGAGAATACGTTTTTTCTGTTGTGATGTCACACATTTCGTTACCCACAAACCCGTGCGACTCTACATAAAGGCTTGCAAAAAATGAAAAATTGCAACGTTACTTTCAAGGTCACATAAAATACGGAACAGTTATCCCAACTGGAAGTAGTGTGAAGTGACTGCAGTTGACCCACCTGTAAGTAGCGTGTAGTGGTTAGGGTACGATACGGGTTGATATGCAGGTACAAGCTGTTTTGTTCGAACACCACGTCGGAAAATCTCGTTAAAAGCAGGCAGATTAAGCCCTTGGTCGAAGTAGTCCCAGATAGCTTGTAACAGTTGATGACACATAACAGATAACATGTAACAGTTGATGACATGAAACAGATAACATGTAACAATTGATGGCATATAACGGATAACCTGTAACAGTTCATGACATGTAACATATACCCTGTAACAGCTGATGACATATAACAGATAACCTGTAACAGTCCATGACACAGAACAGACAACCTGTACCAGCTCATGACATGTAATAGATAACCTGTAACAGTTGATGACACGTGACATTTCATGACTTATAACGGACAGCCTGTAACAGTTCATAACATATAGCAGATAGCATGTAACAGTTGATGACATGTAACAGATAACATGTAACAGTTCATGACATATGGCAGATAACCTGTAACAGTTCATGGCACATAACAGATAACCTGTAACAGTGCATGACATGTAACAGATAACCTGCAACAGTTCATGACATATAGCAGATAACCTGTAACAGTTCATGGCGCATAACAGATAACATGTAACAGTTCTTGACACGTGACATTTCATGACATATAACAGATAACAGTTCACAACAAATCACAAAACATCTTATATGTCCTCACATTTTTCAGACTCATCTCCAGTCATTCACATGTAACGCAAACATACTATATATTTTACACACGCATTGGCTCTTGACCTGAAACTACTTCTGTATACGGCGGTTTCACTTCTAACACAACATATCTGTACTCATATAATTATACTCACATATGTATACCCACATATGTCACGTCAGGTCAAAGACACAGCGTTCCGATTACACTAAGTCGGTTATGCGGCCAGATCCCGGCCAGTAGCAGCTATGTGTGTCAATCTGTTCTTTCTAACAAGATAAACAAAGACCCCTCTTTTCCCCTGTTGTTATAACACGGTGTATCGAGGGTGACACTCAAAATTATAGATATATGGTGCAAACAGTTGATACATTCTGATATTATTGAAATTCTCTATGTTACCAGGAGCTGCTTCTAGTCCATACTCCATCAACATCCAGTTTGGAATGAACAAGAAAGTAGGCCCCAAAAGAGGTAAGAAACTACACCGCTCATCTGTGCCCAGTGACTATACACATAAGAAATAATAAATAAATAATAAAGTTAATATTTGTGTAGCCCCTGTTCCAACGTATTGCTCAAAGGCGCTTAGGAGAAGTCTATGTTGAACAAGTGGGTTTTCATTTGTCATTTAAAGTGGCCGAGATTGAATTCAAGGAAGACATTCAATATAAACAATGAATCGTGAGATGGCCCAGTGGCCTTAAGAAATGCAACAACCTCAGCTGCCCCGGCCCGCAGGTCATGAGTACTACAGTTGCCGTTATCCTTGGTCTATAGTGGTGTACAGTTCAATGATCTACATCACTGACAGGCCGTGCAACCAGGACTGTGAAATGTTTATCAGTGGTAAGACGTCCTTACGCCACATTAAGCAATATGCCATCTATATCGGGTCTTGATGTGCCAATCCAGAGGTCAACATCTGGAACATCAATCTCATCAATTGGGAAACGATGACATGTGTCAACCACACGAGCCTGACAACCTCATCTTACTACTGAACACCAATTCCATCCCGGATCTATATGCGTACTGTTTTATGAGTAATTGTTGACGGTCATTCTTAGTAGTGGTATAACAGAATCTTCAACACGTCCACATTTGTTTTCTTCTTTTATACAGAAAAAAGCAGAAAGAAATGTGGGACCGCCAAGAGGACAAAAGCACGGTAAGAGGATAATCCTGCTGGAGGTTGTTACTTTAAAAGCAGAACTGGAAGCAAAAGTCATGGTACTCCTTCTCAGTGGCATATTGCCCAGTGGTATAGCTTTACCACGTCCTCATCCGTCTTCGTCAGAAGGGACAAAAAGCAAAGTCAGTACTCGAATGGCTTCATAACCGAAACAAAACACAGCTGCAGGTTCTAACATGTTCATTATTTAAAGTCCATTGTTTCATGTTTTAAATGCCTCGACGTTTCAGATAAACCTCGGGTCTTGTACAAAATAGTATTAAAAATATATATTGATGGGTGGTCGGCAGCTGGGGTTTAATTTGTTAGCACACTGGCGGATTCTGCATCAAATCAGACTTTCTGACTGATTACTGTTTGTTTGACAAGGTGATTCTCATATTAATACTTCACTATTGCTACTAGCTCTCGCCTGTTCTCCCTTGCAGAGCATGTTTATGAAAACACCATCGTCAAGAACTGATCTTTCCCGCCATAGGGGAAGTAACTCTAATCTGTTTATATAGTGGAAGTTGATTTTACTCATCGAGAAGGGAGTTACGGGTAATGTTGTGACTATGTATTATCTCAATGTATGTTCACTTGCAAATTGGTAAAACACACGTAACTGGTATTCTATGGGAATTATTGTCAAGTCATTTTTGTAATTTTGAACAAAGCAACAGTATTGTTTACATGTTTTATGTGACTATGGGTCATGTATAAACATGGTATTTCTATGAATATGTATATTAGAAATAACTGCTCTTCATGCATGACGTAATCAAACATTAGTGATTTTGTAACAAATGAATAAGTATTTCCAATATTTCAAAGTATCATTGGGTGACATAATGTATTATCACCAAATGCCTGGATTTGATATTGTCATCTGTTGGAGTATTATCTTGGTGAAAGGAATATGACTTATTTTACAATTTCCTTGTAATTAATTCCTTTAAAAGTTGACTGTTAATTTTCCTGTTGAATCCTTATGGAAAAGTCAGAAACATTTTATAATGGAAATGGTGTGAGAATCTGATGTACTCAGGATATTGTATCCGTTGCGCAATAGTGGTTGTAGTTTGTATGACACGTGTTTGGATCGACATAAATCTGCTCTGTTGTTTTAGGGCTGGTTGCTGAGGGTCTTACAACTTTCCGAGCGTGCCAGGATCAAGCATATAGTGCTCTGAAGAGACGTCAGCAACATGCCGATGCAAACTGAATGGGAGATCAAGTCACGTCTGTATGGCCGAGATGTCGACGACTTGTCAGATCTGCTCCAGCGCATGGGGATTCCTGTCAAGTCTGGTGCCGACTGATCAACTTTGTTGATGACACTAGAGTCGTACATCACTGACTGCAGAACAGACGAAGCCAAGGGGGAGAAGAAACTCCAACTGTTGTTAGCTGCACTGGTTGAGAATCAAACAGACATCTCATCTGAGTCGAAGTTGGCTCCAGCAGCGCAACCACCAGTAGTCAGATTAACTGACCGCAAGGAGTTCAAGATTCATGGATCCATCATGAAGAAAGGGATAGGATTTATCAGCTTGATCAGGCAGATTGAAGCTGGGGAAGAAAGTGAGTATAGGACTGCTGTAATCATTGATGACGTGATCAGAGCGATTCCAGCTTCAGAACCTCTCAAGGGATATATTGAAGGGAAGACTGACCTCAGCTTACCTGTACTTTGTAAACTCCTTCGTACATACTATGAAGAGAAGACAGCCACAGAGCTATACCAAGATCTGAGTAGTGGAGCTCAGAGTCAGCAGGAAGAGACCTTAGATTTTGTTTGGAGAATGCTTGACTTGAGTCAGAAGATAAATTTCTCCTGCAGAGAAGAAGGATCAGGGATAGTGTATGACCAGAAGTTGGTCAGGAGTATGGCACTCAGAACAATACTCACCAGGTTGAGAGATCCGATAATAGTTGAGAGCAACCCTGACATCGGACCCTGATGACGATGAGATAATTTGTCAAGTTGGCGCTGCTGTGTCTGCAGAAAAGGAAAGAATGAGGAAGAATACTCAAGTTGCAAGCATGAAGTCGGCCGAGAAAGAAATATCTACTGGGGAACTTTTGAAGACACTTCAGGCTGAAGTTGCCTCGTTAAAGCAACAGCAACAACAACAGCGCACACCAAGAGTACCTCGGACACGTTTGTGTCTGCAGTGTCAGCAGAGTGAACAGTCACGTTGTGACCACTGTTTTAGATGTGGCTCATCAAGCACTTCTCGGCTGGATGCAAGCAGAGGCGGGGACGAGGGCCTACATCAGATTCGGGAAACGGGAGCAGGTCAGCGATGTAGGGCAATCACTGACTATTGACAATCTGCCCAATGAATGTGTGCAGTGTGGACAGGGTGCGGATAATGAACATCTCTATCAGTGTTCGAAGTGTCATAGTGCATTATATTGTTCTTACAGTTGTCAAGCAGTGCACTGGGACTTACACAAACCAATATGTGCTGCTATAGAGACACTAGGACAAAGCGATTTTGGGTTAAGGAAGAACACTGATCTCACCCCAAGGCAAAAAGACAAACTAGTGCATCTAGTTGGTAAACAATGTAAAATGATGTGTGTGTTTGATGGATTGAGGACAGAGGCATTGTGGAATACAGGTGCTCAGGTTTCTATTCTACCAATGCAATGGTTAAAAGAAAACAAACCAGAATTAGACATTAGACCAGTTAGTGAGTTACTAGCTAATGGTGTGTTGGTAGTTAAAGCAGCCAGTGGTGAGAACATACCATTTGAAGGATAGGTACAGATATGATTTGAATTGCTTAAGGGATCTGCAGACAGACAGCTGTGTGTCCCATTTCTAGTCACTAGAATGTCTAGTATTGTTATTCCCATTATAGGATTTAATGTGATTGAACATTATCTCTTCAATCAGGTTGAGTCCAGTATGGTACATGTCATCCAGTCAGGACTATCAGCAGTTAATAGAAATAAGCTGGAAGCTGTTGTGAAGCTATTGCAGGAAGACCGGCCAGAGACCCTATGTGAAGTTCTCAGTGGAAGACAGGTGATGTGTGTTAAAGCAGGTCAAGTTCTGCAGGTCAGGTGTATGGTAGCCACCAATGTCAGTGAACCCACGACTGTTTTATTCGAACCAAACATGGAGGAACCATGTCCCGATGGGATTCACGTGCAAGGATCACTTCTTCGGTTGAAGAGGGGAGTCACGAACAACATTCCAGTGACATTAGTGAACTCCACAAAACATGACATCAAGGTACACAGTAGGGCCTGCCTTGGTTCACTGCAGCAAGTATCATCTGTGATCCCCTTACCAGACGATGCTGTACCAGCCCACAGAGTTACTTCACAAGACACACAGATATTGGACGATACATCACAGCCTGTACAGACCGACACCTCAGAGTATTGGCAGCCTCCAGTGGATTTAGAAAGTCCAGACCTATCTGTTGAACAACAGGGAGAGATCCAGCAGATGTTGTTTGAAGAGTCTGGTGTCTTCAGTAAAAATGATGATGATATTGGTACGATCCCCGGATTAGAAATGGACTAACTGATAATGTGCCTGTACAGAAGTCCTACGTATCAATTCCAAGACCATTTTACAAGGAGGTGAAAGATTATCTTGAGGACCTTATCAGGAAGGGTTGGGTTAAACACTTCAAATCAAATTATTCAAGTCCTCTGGTATGTGTAAGGAAGAAGGACTCCACTCTGAGAATTTGCGTAGATTACCGTGCACTGAACAGCAAAACAGTGAGTGACAGGCACCCGCTACCACGCATACAAGACGCTCTTGACAGCCTTGGAGGAAACAGATGGTTCACACAACTCAATCAAGGCAAGGCATATCACCAGGGATTTGTGAAGGAGAGTTGCAGGCCATACACTGCTTTCATCAGTCCTTTGGGATTATATGAATGGACTCGCATTCCTTTTGGCCTGACGGGAGCTCCCAGCGCATTCCAGCGATTCATGAATATCTGTTTGCATGGGCTGAGGGACACCATCTACCTTCCATATCTAGATGATGTGATTGTCTTCAGCAAGGATTTTTCACAACATGTGGAAGATGTGAGAACTGTGTTGCAACGGTTAAAGGGATCTGGCGTCAAGTTGAAACCACGGAAGTGCACCCTTTTCAAGAAAGAAGTGCGTTATCTTGGACACGTAGTATCGGAAAATGGCATTAAGATGGACCCGAGGGACAAGGAAGCAGGAGCGAACTTGAAGTAAGTTCAACCAAGCACCGTAGGAGACGTAAGGAAACTTTTAGGTTTCATCGGATACTACCGTCGATACATTCCAGATTACTCTCGAAGAGCACAGTGTCTATTTGAACTGCTATGTATGCCCAAACCAGCCACAGTAATGGAGGATAAAGCACACAGACCTAAAGCAAGATGGAAAAAGAAAAATGGACAGTTAACATCAAGCCATACAATCACATGGACTGAGAAACACACTGCAACATTGAATAGTCGGGGCAGTGGGGTAGCCTAGTGGTTAAAGCGTTGGCTCGTCACGCCGAAGGCCCGGGTTCGATTCCCCACATGGGCACAATGTGTTAAGCCCATTTCTGGTGTCCCCCGCCGTGATATTGCTGGAAAATTGCTAAAAGCGGCGTAAAACTAAACTCAGTCAGTCAGTCAGTTGAATAGTCTTATAGAAGATCTGATGACAGACAAGGTGATGTCTTACCCGGATTGTAAGAAAGACTTCATCTTACATGTTGATGCCTCTCAGCAAGGACTCGGTGCCATCCTCTATCAGAATCAAGGAAATGGAATGCTTGGGGTTGTTGCGTATGGATCAAGATCATTGTCGCCCCCCGAAAAGAATTATCATGCACACTCAGGAAAACTTGAATTTCTTGCTCTCAAGTGGGCAATAACAGAAAGATTTAGGGACTATCTCTATTATGCACCGAACTTTACAGTGTACAGCGACAACAACCCACTAACCTACATCCTGACATCAGCCGAGTTAGATGGTACAAGGCACAGATGGGTAGCAGAGCTGGCCGACTATAACTTCACAATCAAGTATAAGCCTGCAAAGAAGAATTCAGATGCTGATGGACTTAGCAGAATGCCTTTGGACTTTGACAATTTTATGTCAGAATGCACTTGCGAGATCGACCAAGAAGCGATTCAGATGTCAATTGAAGTTTCTAAGGCTAATGGAGAAGGGGATATTGTTTGGATTTCATCACTAACAGATGAGCACTCATGCCTATCATATGTAGGTTTGACACAGAGCAACTCCTCACACTTCCGTTGCTTCACTGCTGAAGATATCAGGAGAGCTCAAGAGGATGATGAACATGTTGGGTTGGTGATTCGTAGCCACAGGAAGGGAAAAGGTAGTGTGAAGATCAATGACAAGAACAAAACAGAAACGACTGATCTTCTGAGAGAAAGGAAGAAACTGTTTCTCAACAGTGATGGTGTCCTCTTGGGTTCAGACAGAGTCATCGCCTTGGTCCGGGAAACGTTTTACTGGCCTCACATGCAACTGGATGTGGAAAGATATGTTACCAAGGAGTGTACATGTTTGAAAGACCGGAAGACGACTATCCCGACGAAAGCACCGCTGAAGCCAATATCAACATCTGCACCATTCCAGTCAGTCTCTATTGACTTCCTTCATCTAGAAAGAAGCACAGGGGGTTATGAGTACATCTTAATGGTTTGTGATCACTTCACAGGTTTGTTCAGGCATATGCAACACGAAACAAATCGGCAAAGACTGCTGCAGAGAAGATTTTTAATGACTTTGTGCTCAAGTTTGGATTTCCAACTAAGCTCCATCATGATCAAGGTGCAGAATTCGAAAACCAGTTGTTTCATCATCTTCAGAAATATTGTCGCATGGCCAGATCGAGGACTACCCCCTATCACCCTGAGGGTAATGGACAAGTCGAGCGCTTTAACAGGACCCTGCTCAGCATGCTTCATACCTTACCGAGCAAAATGAAAAGTAACTGGAAGGATCACTTGAATAAGGTAGTTCACTCCTACAACTGCACAAGAAACGACGTTACAGGTTACTCACTATTCTATCTTCTGTATGGTCGATCACCATGACTACCAGTTAACTTGATGTTTGGTTTAGATGACAACCAGTCCAAGGGAAATCACTCTGTGTATGTTCAGAAGTGGAAACAGTGCATGCAGCAAGCATATGAGCAAGCGAACAAGATCACCCAGAAGAATTCAGCTAAAGGAAAAAAACAGTATGACAAGAAGGTGCGAAGTACCACCCTTCTACCTGGAGATAGAGTGCTCGTCAGAAATATGACGGAGAGGGGAGGGCCTGGGAAGCTGAGATCCTACTGGGAACAGAAGATTCACATAATCAACAAACAACTGATGGAGGACAGCCCGGTATATGAAGTGAAGCCTGAGGATGGAATCGGTAGGACTAGAGTGTTGCACAGAAATATGTTGCTCCCCTGTGATTGACTGCCAGTTGAAAAAACGGAGGTTAAAATGGAAGTGAAAAAAATCAAAGCTCCGGTGAAGAAAAAGCTTGTCGACTATCAACAGTCAGAAAATGAAAGTGATTCTTCTGTTAGCAGTGATCTTGAGGACTTTGAAGTGATTATCCCCAGTCACCCACAAGAGACTGAAAGAAGACCGAATCAAGTGTCAAGTCAGTTCATGGATTGCGGTAATGGTAACTACACTGATCAGGATGGAGAAGCTAGTAAAGCGTCACTGGCAGGTGAAGATTCCTTAAGTGGTACAGAGTCCGCTGATACGCCGCAAGAAGTGGTTGAAAGTGATGACGACTCAATGCAGGACGCTGATGATCAGGGACCCCCGACCGCAGCGTCGACGAAGAAGGTACCCAACCAGACTGACATATGACACCCTTGGGAACCCGACGAGGTGTGAACTACGACCGACAATGAATGTGTTGAGTAACCCCCATCCGGTGTTATCAGCCCCACTACAGCGCCTCTATCAGATTGTAGTATCGCCAGTGATATCGAACCCATGGACCTATCAGGTAGTGTGGAGACCTTTGCAAATGGTCAACTGCCACTTAACCAACATATTAGAGACACTGAATGATCGTATGAAGCAAGCACTGCAGGAATTAATTATTTTAGACATATGTTATTGTAGGAAAACCTGTAATAGTAAATAGCCGCCAACTTTGATTGAAGTTTGGGTGTCTCCTAGTTTCGTGGGTCACGTGACTGGTGTATTCCCGCCATAGGGGAAGTAACTCTAATCTGTTTATATAGTGGAAGTTGATTTTACTCATCGAGAAGGGAGTTACGGGTAATGTTGTGACTATGTATTATCTCAATGTATGTTCACTTGCCAATTGGTAAAACACATGTAACTGGTATTCTATAGGAATTGTTGTCAAGTCATTTTTGTAATTTTGAACAAAGCAACAGTATTGTTTACATGTTTTATGTGACTATGGGTCATGTATAAACATGGTATTTCTATGAATATGTATATTAGAAATAACTGCTCTTCATGCATGACGTAATCAAATATTAGTGATTTTGTAACAAATGAATAAGTATTTCCAATATTTCAAAGTATCATTGGGTGACATAATGTATTATCACCAAATGCCTGGATTTGATATTGTCATCTGTTGGAGTATTATCTTGGTGAAAAGAATATGAGTTATTTTACAATTTCCTTGTGATAAATTCCTTTTAAAAGTTGACAGTTAATTTTCCTGTTGAATCCTTATGGAAAAATCAGAAACATTTTACAATAGAAATGGTGTGAGAATCTGATGTACTCTGGATATTGTATCCGTTGCACAATAGTGGTTGTAGTTTGTATGACACGTGTCTGGAGCCCGCCACAATAAAATTTGGATCGACATAAATCTGCTCTGTTGTTGTAGGGCTGGTTGCTGAGGATCTTACATCTGCAATTAGTGTTTGCCATATGTGTACATTAGAGTGTAAATGTTTTACTGTTATTTTTACCCATGAGCTAATACAACCAGCCCCAGCACCGCATCTTGACTGTACTTGGATTCTCTCTCAATCGCATTGGCTTTTCATTATGTTGTTACCTTTGACCAATAATCCAAAATTATATTGATCTGCTGGATGTACTCTACATACTCAAGTGTTCATGGGGCAAGATTGTGCTAAGGTAACACTCAAATAGGATGTTATTCATGTTTATTCTCGTGAATGTCCATCAGTTACCTTTATACGTAGCAATGCGTGTCAGGTTTCGTCATCTTTTGTACAAACAAATATATAAAACAGTTTTCAATAGCATACATGTAATGATGGTCATTATCTAGTAGTCCTACAGCGCCTTTATCATTTGAGAGAAACCTTTTATCATTTCTAACATATAATACATTTGGGATTACATTTTTCAGTTACGGATAGATTATTGTACTCGTTTGAGCGCCATACCGGATTCGTCCCAAACCTCTGAGAGTCGATCTGACCCACCCAAGCCATCGCTGCTTCCACAAAAATTATCACGTATTTTGTGTACTCTTCCTTCCGAGAAGGGTAAAATGGCATGGCGCCCATGACCAGTTGTTCGTGGAAACCGCTATGGCTGAGTGTGTCAGATAAGTACGCTTGTTGGTTCAACCAACATCCAACAGGACGTCTCACAGTGATGTATTAGTTTGTCAGATGGTGTCTTAAGTGACTACCTCTCTTTACTTGTAGCTGCTCATGTCCTCATGTCAATGAATGCACTGACCTCAGCACAATACGATACGTGTTTTGAGGTCGTTTTTATGCATTTTCTACAACAGTTTCTAGTGCAATAACATACATTACATTGTTATCATTGTTCGCCATTTGTCGTTTTTTTCTTGTACTTTTTTGGATGAGATATATAACGTCTTGAGGGGCGCCTAGAAGTTAGAGCATTAAGGAGGGATAACAATAAAATATATGAACAGCCTCCTTATTACCTACATCGATACGTCGCACTCACTGCAATAAAGTTGTTCATCCATATAGTGTTGTCCCTCCTTATGATATACTTTTTTCTTTACAATATTGATAAAAGTGTCATCATTATAACAGAACCCTTAACTTCAGTATATAGTCATACCATGTTCCTATTCATTCATTTTCTACAACAGTTCCCAATGTAATGATGTGCATTATGTAGTTTCCATTGAACACTGGTTTTGTCGCTTCCAGGAAACTAGTTATCATTTTCTGTGTGATAGATTTACCGCATTATTTTATCTTTTTTTGACAAGAGTATAATCATTAATTCAAATGTTCGTAGAACCATGAGCGGGGAAGTAAAATCCTATAACAATACAAAGCAAATTGACTGGGAATGTGAATTACTTCCTGCGTGCATTAAAGCAAGACAAGTGTACAAAGATACTTCTAGGAAAACCTCAAAAATTGTTTTGATTAAAACAAAGAGATGCTGGAAATATTTGTGGGATACACTTAAAGCCTAAAGTTGGAACGTCTGAGGTAACAATATAGAAATACAAGAATGGTATTGAATATTTCAAGCATTTTTCCCTGATAAGGACATTCCTGTTGACACAAAGTGGAATACGTAATTTGATAGTGATGATGATTTAGTCACTGACATTGTAGATCTTCTAATAACGGAGATGAAGTCTGTTATTATAAAGTTGAGAAAGAATTAGCGTCGTGATATCGACTGGTCTGTTATATAATTTGTAAAATGTTTTCTTTAAAAAAAAAATTACTATACCAGTAATACCTATTTACAGTATACTACTATAGTTTGTTACACGCATTTGACTAAAATTTGACCGGGGACAATAAAATAGTTCGTTATTATCCCTTAGTTCGTTATCACCGTGTCATTTACGAAAGTAGTTTACTTTACGATTTCAGATTCTTCCCAAAACTGGTGCCTGGGAATTTGTAAATCCACTTCATTAAAAGGGATCTACAAATGATGTATACAATCACACAGGCATTAAAGTTTCTAGCATATTAAGCAAAGAGCGTATTTCAATCATCAGTGTATTTAGTGTACTGGTATGAGTCTCGAGATAAAACTGCAGAGGCAAGTTGGGTTTATCCGTTCGGCAAATGATGACATGTTTGTGTTACATAGTATTATAGACCGGCATAGAAATCGGAAGGAGGAAAGTTATTTGAAGTTCCTTTTCAGATTCTGTGGCTTTTATTTTGTTCACATTGTGTTGCCAGCAAAATGAGGAAACTGATGTGCAGTATTTATGAATGGATGCAATCATGCGTTAAGATAAATGATAACTATACTGATCCTTGTACCTTTCATACCAGTGTTGTTCCACGCTCCTTTGTATTGTTTTTTCATAAAGCCATCAAGAAAAGAAAGGGAAGGGAAGATAGTGGATACTGTTACATGTTACAAATGCATTGAATTTGTCATTTACAAAGACATTACCATTGAATGAACATGCACAGGAGGCTATATTTGTTGGCATTTCACACAAAAACGTATCTTTCACACATCAGATTTTTCAAAATATTTGATACTAAAAGTTGTCCTCTTCTATTAAATGACTTAGCAACTTGTTTCTGCATGAACTGAAAGCTGGAAGCAGTACATACATTTGCTTATAAACGATTCCCTGATGTCAAACAATGTACATACAATGTTACAATTCACGGTGAATGTTGTGGAGTCCCTATATATTGTTCATCATGCAATAAGTATAAAATATTCAATGGGCATATAAAAGATGGCATGCAATACCTTGCCTAGAAATTGTTGTTATATGTTACTAGATATTATGTTATATGAAAGCCATGGCGCGCACAAAATGAGATTACAATTACACATCTTTATCAAAGTAATGTGTAGATATGCAAAGCATCGCCACTGTGTTCCTGATCATCCAACTCTAGACGACATGTATTTCCAAAAAGAATCGTTCTGTCTTAGGCTCTCCTGGTAAGCGCAGTTACTATAAAGTATAAAATCCATATATGTGCAGAACAATACCTTTTGACGTAATTCGTTGAAAATATAAACATAATTTCATTAGAGTTCACATAGATTGTTGATGGAATTAGGAAACCAACAAACTGTGAAAAGAAAACATATACACAAAGTAGCTCAAATATAATTGAAGATGAGTATAATTTGTTTGTCTGCTGAAATGATTTCAGGAGAAAATATCAGAAAATTTAAGTTTATCCACATGTTCCAAGCATTTGTATCCGTAAGATGTTAATGTCCTTTGAAACTTTTCAATGTTTCTCATGCAGTGCTCACTAGACAGTACATTACACTGTTTCCATATATTGCTTTGTATCCTGGGCATGTGGCCCCACAGTACATATGTGAATATACAATTAAATATACATGTGTAAGATATTGTGCCACACCCACATCTTGAAAGTCGCTCTGAAACGTCATGCTAATTGATCTGTCTCGCTGACAAGTAACATTGGCAAGATGTCGGTAACACTAAGGTTCATTGGAGGTTAAAGCATCCACCTAACCACCGGTTGATATTATGATTTCTTTAGTCAAAACTGTTCCATCTGGCATTGCTAAAAGTGGGTTACCTTTCCCTCTAAATGTTTGTGCTAATATATTCTATTCCTGTCACTTATTGCTGGTTTAATAAACATATGTCTTTATAACTTCCGAATATTCCTAAACATAGCATATTTAATGCTCATGTAACCCATACTGTCATCTTCTTTTGGTACTGTCAACATATACTTAACATAAGTTTTCAAATCACAGGGACGTGCAGTTGGATGAAGAGAAAACCATGGTGCACGTGCAATGTGCACACTCAGCTCGCATAAAAGCACAGGTTGACCAACGCCCAAAGGGGACCAAGCAGTTGGAATGCTGCATGCTGGCCAAACATAGAGAGATGTTGCTAATCACTTCCACGTCCACCAGACGACCATTTCGAGGCTACAGCAACGTCATAGGGCAACAGGAAGTGTCCAAGACCATCCACGTCCGGGAGCGCCTCGTGTGACGTCACAAAGGCAAGAGATCGGTACATCGTCGTTAGTCATCTTCGGAACCACTTCAGGTCTGCACGAGACTGTAAATGCCACGATAGGAAGGAGATGACGTGCCATCAGTGTCCAGACGGTACGCCGTCGCATTGATGCACGTCACATGCGATGTCGTCGATCCTATCGTGGACAGATCCTCACCCATGCACATCGCCTAAATGGTCAACGTTGGGCAGCTGCTGGAGGCTATCTTGGTGCTAGACAGTGGCGAGATGTCATTTTCACAGATGAATCACGTTTCAACGTCGGTTTCCCTGATGGTCGGCTACGTGTCTATCGCCGTAATCATAAACGTTTTGCTCAGCGTTGTGTCATTGAGCGTGATCGCTTTGGTGGTGGTGTTGGAGTTATGGTGGGGGGGGAGGGAGGGGGGGCAATTAACGTCAACTTCTGCTCTGACTTGGTTGTTCTTCAAGGGAACCTCAACGCCCGACGTTACATTGACAACGTGTTGCAACAAATGCTTCTGCCATTGATGGGTCGACACGGACGACATCGTCTCGTGTTCCAACACGACAATACCAGGCCACATACGGCTAGGATAACACGGGACTTTTTTGCATCAGAACAATGTGGGTGTCTTGAACTGGCCCTCGCGATCACCTGATTTTAATCCGATCGCACATTTGTGGGATGAACTTGGGCGCAGTGTGAGACGTCAGTTGAATCCTCCCCAAGCTGTAGCTGAGTTGACACAAGCATTGCAGTTCCACTGGAGAGCCGTTCCACAAGCTTTGATTCGGAGATTGTGCTTGTCAATGCCTGGCAGTCTCCGGGCTTGCATGGCTGCCCAAGGAGGACACACACGGTATTGAAATGTGTCATCTGCCAGTTGTGTGTTCTCATACCACTTGTTTTGCAGATGCTCACAAAGACATTGATGCATCCGTAATCCTCTGTAAACACTGCAGTATTGTTTACAAGTCATCACAATGCCTTTTCCTGTACCGCCATATGTCATTTTTGGACATATGAGAAATATATCTGACATTTCTTCCTCATATGCGTTTTTATTGCCTCTCAGTATATTATGTTGGACTGTCCATCTCATATAAGAACTGTCAACATATACGGTGTACCATCAATCTTCTACACATGCTGTCGACATGAACATATACACATGCGGTCGACAACTTATACGATGCAGCTATCGCTCAGAGAGCCTGCTCTGAGAAATATGGGCTTCTGCCAATCTGATACAATACTTCAACAGACAATTAGCAATACAAAATGCGTATTTGCATCACGATGAAGGATATATTTAAAACAAAAGCAAAACAAGAGAAGAGACAAAATAAACAAGACAAAACGAACGATAATCACCAATACAATAACAAAATGATAATAAATAATATAGTAACCTCTGCCATTTGAAAATGTTAATGCTGTGTGAAAAATTCAAGGTAAACTCATTGCAATGAGCAAGAATACAGAGGCATCAAATAATGGTCCGATAAATTTCTACAAAGTTAATTATGTCCGACACCATCCGAGCAGAAGTAAGTTATCAGGTTGTGAAGTGCACTGTGCACGTTTACAGCGCATAATGTTGGACAAAGTTAATGTAAAACTCCTGATTAAAGCGTACACTTCGTGAAAAACAGGTTACCACTTCATGCATGGTTTACGCGATCGACCAGGACGTCCTGGGAGGGACATATCAGGATATTACAATCCATATTGAAAGCTGGCGTGCGAACAAAAATTAAATTGTATTACACCTAACACTGACAAGTGAACAGAGACACATTTGATGTTTCAAGCTTGACGATTGTCTGTGGCAGTCGTCTATTTTGTTCCCTTCATAATGATGGTAGTGAGAGTCCCGCTGTGTCCATTGTTCAGTCCACAGTGGTATTGTACTCTCTTTAGTTCATGTTCTGAAATGTATTGGAAGTATTCAATGCAGCACATATAATACTCCATTGATAATACTGTTATACACGCCTAACCACGTTCAACTGTGAAACGCCTTTACACAAATAGTAGTGTTGTCTGCGTTGAAATGAAAGCTACTACATGGTGTATATGCATCATTCTAATACCAACGATACAGTTCCAAAATCATTGTCCGGGGTTAGTGAGTGAGTTGAGTTTAGTGCCGATTTCAAGTTTATCTTGGCCACGTAATGTAGAGGAACGTCACGGCAATTGTTTCTGTGATCACACAAACAGAAAAAGTATGCTGTAATATGAATATATCTTTCACTAATATGTGAACATTGTATACACTGTTGCTTTTTTGAAAACTTTTATAAATATTCTGTCTTTGTTCTTGAAATAAGGAAACTATATTTTAACAACATGAATGATTAGGCAAAGTTCAAAGACAAAGTTCATGATCGTTTAGATATGGTTCAGTGCGGCTCACTAAGAACTACAACCCCATAATTAAAACCCAAACAAACAAAACCAAACAAAAGTGAAAGGTGATAGAAAGATTTTAAAAATATCTAGAATCAAAATATATAAAACATGTTGTCAGTGTGATACATTTTTACACAGTAAATCATATCGCAAAACATCCGTGCGGGTGAAAACATGTAGATGAGGAAGAAATATCACCTCATCATGTGTACTGTGCACGTGTTGAAAGCAAAACGTTTCACAAAGCTGTATTATGTCAAAGCTCCAGGTGTAAGCGCCCTCTCCATGAATACATATCATACAATTTGCATGTTGTCGATCCGGAAGTTAAATACTTAAATAGACACTGACTGCGAAGTCACGTCCTGTCGAACAGTGGTTCGGAGATACTCGGCAGTTCTAGGAAGGACAAGTCAGGATATTATGATCCACTTGTACAACTTGATGATCTGATGATTCTTAGTGGCATCATGGACAAGAGGCTGGAGATTCATTTGATGTTTCTAGCTGCGCTGACTGTCAGTGGTAGGTGTCTGTTCTATTCATTTCACTATTCACTTGTGTGTGTGCATAGTTTAGTCTACCTGTGATTTACCCGCTAAGATCCGGGTTAGAGTGAGTGAGTTAATGAAAATTTAACATCACTTCGGCAATATTTCAGCAATGGAGTGACGAGAAAGGTTTTGCATACACAATAAATATAAGTTGTTAAATAATCAGTCATCGAAGGATTGTAAAATAACTAGAGTATCGCAGATGGTGTCTAAACTAGCATGGAAATCTAAAACTATTTTATTAACGAAGACAATACAACATAAAAACAGGCTATAGGTCACCAACAACTGAAGGTAGATCACCATACTAGGGACCATGGGGACTTACAGTGCTTTTGCTAAATACATAGACCCTAGTTGGATTTACAACATCCCTTCAGCCGCTGGCGATTGTCGGAAAAGTTTTGCCGAAGTTTAGAATAACAAAATACTACGTTTAAAAGTCTGGGAAGTTCAAATTTAACTTTGAAAGTTTTGGGACTGACGTATCATCCAGGTTAGAATTGATCTTCAGGGACCCATGCTTGTCTAACGGTATTGGGTGGTTAGGCTCGCTGATTTGGTCGACACATGTCAGCGTGTCCCAATAGCGTAGATTGATGCTCTTGCTGTTGGTCACTGGATTGTCTGTTCCAAACTCGATTAGCTACAGACCGCCGCCATATAGCTGGAACATTGCTGAGCGCGGCGTAAAACTAAATTCACTTTCTTCCTGTGTTGTGCCAAAGTTGAAGGGAGCAATGTAAATACTGCGAGTAAACCGATGTTCGACACAAACACATAGAAATGATTTGTCTGAAATTCAAAGGTTATACTGAGGAAGATACTCGCAATCTGTGCTGTCATGTTTATTATTCTATGTGCCAGAGAGTCTTGTCGTTAGGTCATGTGTACCCGGTCAACACGATCTGCCCTACCGGTAGCACCCGACATTAAGCGGCATAGAAATTGTAGCTGTTAGTTCGTTGCTAGACAACACACACCAGTGTCCCTGTTATGCAACGCCCGCTCGTAAACAAACCACACAGTTAGGTGATAGTGACAAGAACACGAAGACCCGATAGTGCATTCAGTTTGTTCAAAAGTCTGTTGCGCAACGCAGTGGGGTCCAGTTACAATGTAGCCCAAAATATGCTGAACAGCACAAGAAACGCAACTAGGGCATTTCGTTATTTCATTGAATAGAAGATATAAACATGAACGCTTACTTTTATGAAATTGCGTTTATTTTGCTGTTCAGTATATTTCATTGTAGGTGATACAGTGTAGACCAAAGACTTTTGCTGTTCAGTATATTTCATTGTAGGTGATGCAGTGTAGCCCAAAGACTTTTGCTGTTCAGTATATTTCATTGTAGGTGATACAGTGTAGCCCAAATGCTACAGAGCTTATAAACATTTCTGAAATTCAGCGTTTACACAATGAACATGCTGCTTACATTTAAACACGACCACGTTTATACAATGAACATGCCGCTTACATTTAGACACGACCACGTTTTATACAATGAACATACTGCTTACATTTAGACACGACCACGTTTATACAATGAACATGCCGCTTACATTTAAACACGACCACGTTTATACAATGAACATGCCGCTTACATTTAGACACGACCACGTTTATACAATGAACATACTGCTTACATTTAGACACGACCACCTTGGATATCTTTTATGCCTTTTTATATGTCTTTTTTAATTGGAAATTTCTAACTATACTCTGCCCAAAAAGAAATGCATTGGTGTAATTTGACGAGTTTAATCAGCTAATTCAGTGCGAAAACGCATGTAATTCTGGATCAGTTGTTAGTCAACAGGTATAGCTTAGAAAATGTTTCACTTTCACGCACGTTAGTGGAGATCATCTAATAAATTCTCGATGGGGCAGAGGACGGGCGATTTGGAAAGCCATGGAAGCACTGTAACGTTCTCATTCTGAAGATGCTGAATGGTGACACGTGCTGGCTTAGGCCTTGTATTATCTTGCTCGAACAACTTCTTCCCGCGGTCAGTAATCGGAACCATTTGAATCCTAAAGATATTGTCTCTGTTCTCGAATAGCAGTTAAATTGTCCCGAAGGCGCATAAAGTGAGATTTCTGCGTGGAGTATACGACTCCCAGCATCATTGCACTCCCACCAACATATTGGTCAACCTTGGCGATACAATTCGGGGCAAAACGTTCATTTCGAGGTCGATGGACACGTACTCTTCCGTGATGGGACCGGAGCAGAAAGCATCAACCATCACCCATACACAGTTTTGTAGATTCCTGAATCCATGTCGAAGTAGTCGTCGCCTTAGTGGGCTACAATAGGGTCCTCTGGCTAGAAGTCCAGCTTCTCGTAAACGATTACAAATGGTTTGCGCCGACAACCAGACACTGCACTTGTAGTTGTTGTAACAGTTCGATACTGCAAAGGATGTACCCGTGTGTACCTATTCTGGGTTGCAGTGGTAATCGGAGGTCTACCACCTTGGGGCCAATCTGGCGTAGAACTGGTTTGATATCGGTCCCATAAACGACTCGCTGTACCCTGGTGAACACTGAGGTAACGCGTAACGGCAGATTGAGATTCCCCAGCCTCCAGACGTTCAATGGCAATGTTTCGATTTACATCAGTGAGCCGATAACGATCTTTTTTAACTAAAAATGCCACTGTCTAAAAGCAAAACAACCTGAAATAGTGAGTGAGTGAGTTTAGGTCTTACGCCGCACTCAGCAATATTCCAGCTATATGGCGGCGGCCGCTCACGATTCCTCACGTGCATATTGCGAACCACTTGCAAGTTGAAACTTTGGAACTTAAACGAGCGTTAATATATCCGAAGTTGCGTTGTTGCACAGTGCATTTGTACACAAACCATCATTATAATGGCGAAATTATAACAATCAAACACTAACTGTGAAAAAAATATATCTGAAAATACATATCACCTACAGTGTGCGTTTCTTTTTTGGGAGAGTATAAATTGTTCAGTCAACATTGTTTGATACTGACAACCCTTCTTAATATTCAGTGTTTGGGCAGCCAATCCGACTGGTGTCACCGCTAAACAATGGTGTTGGGAGACTTGAGGTTTACTATAACGACTCATGGGGCACGGTGTGTGACGATTGCTTTGGTGCCGATGAAGCTAAAGTGGTCTGCAGACAACTAGGACGATAGTAAGACACCATGTGTAAAATACATCTAAACTCATTTTCAGAATAACAGTGTTAAAAAACTACACACCAAAACCGACCAAGCTGATAGGGAGGTATTTCTCAGTTGGTGGAGTAATTTATCTTCAGAATTATAACCATAGAATATTGTCAGGTTACTAGTGTCAGCTTGCAGTGATGGTAGCTGTGTGATGTACCGAGGTAGTTGGGGCATGTATGAACACAGTTGGACACCTTGCAGTGATGGTAGCTGTGTGATGTACCGAGGTAGTTAGGGTATGTATGAACACAGTTGGACACCTTGCAGTTATGGTAGCTGTGTGATGTACCGAGGTAGTTGGGGTATGTATGAACACAGTTGGACACCTTGCAGTTATGGTAGCTGTGTGATGTACTGAGGTAGTAGGTGTGGATGTACGGATGTTGGGTCAAGGTATGTATGAATATAGAGGGACACAGCAATTATGGTAGCTGTGTGATGTACTGAGGTAGCACCTTGAAAATAATTTGACACCTTGCAGTTATGGTAGCTGTAATGATGTACTGAGGTAGCTGCGGTATGTATGAAAATAATTGGACACCTTGCAGTGATGGTAGCTGTGTGACGTACTGAGGTAGTGAAGGTAAATGTGAAAATAATTGGACACCTTGCAGTGATGGTAGTTGTGTGACGTACTGAGGTAGTGAAGGTAAATGTGAAAATAATTGGACACCTTGCAGTGATGGTAGCTGTGTGACGTACTGGGGTAGTCAAGGTGATGGTAATTGGACACCTTGCAGTGATGGTAGCTATGTGACGTACTGAGGTAGTGAAGGTAAATGTGAAAATAATTGGACACCTTGCGGTGATGGTAGCTGTGTGACGTACTGAGGTAGTCAAGGTAAAAGTGAAAATAGTTGGACACCTTGCAGTGATGGTGAGCTGACGGTAGTCAAGGTAAAAAAATAGTTGAAACCTTGCAGTAGGTAGTTGTGACACTGAGGTAGTAAATGTGAAAATAGTTGGTATTGCAGATAATATGCAGTGATGGTAGCTGTGTGACGTACTGAGGTAGTGAAGGTATATGAAGGTATTGCAGTGATGGTAGCTGTGTGAAGTACTGAGGTGGTCAAGGTATGTATTGGACACCTTGCAGTGATGGTAGCTGTAGCTGTACCGAGGTATGAGACAAGTGACACCTTGCAGTGGTGGTAGCTGTGTGATGTACTGAGGTAGTCGAGGTATGTATGAACATAGATGGACACATTGCACTTATGGTATTTATGTGATGTACTGAGGTAGTTGATTTGTGCATGAAAATAATTTGACACCTTACATTTATGGCAGCTGTGTGATGTACTCAGGTAGCTGGGGTAGGTATGAACATACGTGGGTAGATGAAAAAGTACGTAGACTAACTGTATTCTAGATGTCCAATGTTTGAAAAGCTTCCATTTTATTTTGCAGGAATATTTAGCAAAGACATATTCAAAATTTCACATATGTGGGTAATGTGGTTAACGAGATATTAGTCATTACAACACATTGAGGTATAATATTTCCAACAAAACTGCAGAAAACGAAAAACGATCTGTCATTTGGTACATCTTGGATAACGGTATGCCCTCAGAGTATATCATATAAATTATGTTCAGTATGGTATTGGTCAAACAGTCAAAGATTTGGATTGTTTAATCTATATTTAGTCGAGGGCAGTTTTTTTATTAGACACCCCCAGTTCAATCTTCCTAAAACATCGTGTCCAGATATTCAAGCTTGTACTGTTCAGAATATATTCTGAGCTGACACGTTTAATTTGAACCCTTGGCATCATGTATGAATAGTGAAAATATTAGAATAAGTTATGCCCTTATGATTACGTCATCTCGAAGGGGATGAGTAGTGTCTCTAAATCAAGTTCTTGCAGTCAACATAAAGGGGAGAGTCACTTTAACAAGCGATTGTAATTTCAAACTGCTTTTTTTTATGAACTGAAATATCTAAGTGTGACTCTAGGGGACTTCTTTCAATCTCAAACACTCAAAATATTTCTTGCATATTTTTTTTGATGAAGTTTTTGATGCATGTGTTGTAGATTTTGCGTTTTTTGAGGGTACCAAGATAAAAGGTCAAGCAACATGTGGATCATGAGACTGGAACATAGCAAAACCAAATTGCATGAGTTGGACAGATAATATGTAGAAAAAGATAACATAAAATTAACTGCATTGTTATCGTTTTCTTGGTGGCTCTACATACTTTTTGATCGCCTTCGTAATTGGACACCTTACAGTGATGGTAGCTGTGTGAGTACTGAGGTAGTTGATGTATGTATGAACATAGTAGACACCTTGCAGTCATGGAAGCTGTGGGGTGTACTGATGTATTTGAGGTATGTGTGAACATAGTAGACAACTTGCAGTGACGGTAGCTGTGAGATGTACTGAGGTAGTCTAGGTACGTATGAACATAGACATCTTGCAGTGATGGTAGCTGTGGGATGTACTGATGTATTTGAGGTATGTGTGAACATAGTAGACAACTTGCAGTGACGGTAGCTGTGAGATGTACTGAGGTAGTCTAGGTACGTATGAACATAGACATCTTGCAGTGATGGTAGCTGTGGGATGTACTGATGTATTTGAGGTATGTATGAACATAGCAGACACCTTGCAGTGATGGTAGCTGTGGGATGTACTGAGGTATTTGAAGTATGTATGAACATACTTGGACACATTACAATAATAGTAGCTATGTGATGTACTGAGGTATTTGAGGCATGTATGAACATAGTTGGACACATTACAATGATTGTAGCTGTGTGATGTACTGAGGTAGTCAAGGTATATGTGAAAATTAGTTGGACACAGTGTTCTTATATAACTTGGGTGATGAACTGAGATAGGTGTGGTACATTTGACAGTAGTAAGACACCATGTCATAGAAGTACTTCATCGATTAACCTTTGGTGAGGCAATAAGAAAGATACACTTTGACCCAAAGGTTCGCGGTAAATCACGAGGTTTTGCTGCCACATTTGTATTCAACAGTTAATTTGTGCGTTTTGTAAAAACGGACTCACACCAAGGGCGATTCAAAGTTTCGGCTTTGGAGGAGGGAAGATATGGTTGGATAATGTGAACTGCAACGGAACCGAATCATCTTTGGCCAGCTGTTCTCACAGGTCATGGGGCCTCCATGACTGTAGTCACACTGAAGATGTTGGCATCATATGTGATCCAAGTGAGTTAACACCAGGACATATATTTACTTGAATATAATTTAGATTTTGTTATAGTTATTGTGCAGCTAGCTCATGGTTATTGTTTGAACACGGCCACGATTTCCAAGAGGAAAGACCAAATGGACCCTAAAGAATCAAAACGACAAACACAAACTTAAACCAGAGAAAACCTGTTGTTCGCAAAAGTTATCATTTCGCAAGAAGTGAGGGTACTACAGTTTCGGTTACAAACAATGTAAATAAATATAAATATAAATATAAATTCCGTTGGACCCTCAATGAATGGGCCTCTGGATGTGTATCAGGGGGTCATTTTACGACACGAAACCAGCCCCCATAAACAACAAACAATGTATATTAGTGTGCATTCGAAAAGGTTTGATTGTTGTTGTTTAACGCCGCACTCAGCAGTACATATGGCGGCGGTCTGTAAACAATCTGGATTACACACTCGAGTGATCAACAACATGAGCACTGGTCTACGCAATTGGGATACGTTGATACGTTTACCAAGTCAGCGAGCCTGACCACCAGTTTCCATAAGTCGCCTTTTACGACAAACATGAGTTGCTGAAGACCAATTCGAACCCTTTTTTTTCACTGCTCAAATGGCGAAATGTAACTTGAAGGGAAATTATCATACTTTTCTTTGCATATTGGTCATTTTACATAATCTGAATAACCCGCAGACGAAGATATGGCCTTTGGGTGGTTCAGGGAATCTGACCACGATCTACAAATTAATCAAGGCCATATCATAACGCGTCAAGGCGTTCCAGATCTCCTGTCAGTAGATGCTCACATAGACTTGCTCGACTGGCGTTCGCGTTGCCCCCCCTCAGTATTGCCCCAATGTCAACAGAACATGCTGTCATCATGCTTTTCATCATTTTATGGATGGCATTTGAAGTATGCTCATTTAATTTAACACAGTTTATCAAAGTCGTTTTATCTTTTGACAATGTAAAAGAAAACATTTAATGTTTTTCGTTGTGCTGCTTCAACAGGTGACATAACGATGAAGCTTTCAAGCTACAAAAAGGGACTCCTTGAGGTATTTCACTCCGGAAGCTGGGGAACAGTGTGCGATGACTATTTCGGCCAAGTAGAAGCTTCAGTGGTGTGCAGGGCTCTGGGGTACCAGTAAGTAATATGGCTGTTAACCAAGCCTGTGACTGAATTAATGTTCCACGCAGTGTTATACCGATCTTACCTATCACAATGAAAAGGCGTTCGATCGTCAGGCTGAAGGCCCGGATTTGATTTCCAACATGTGATAATCCTGGAATATTGCGAAAAAAACACTCGCACTTTCTATTTTTACAGAGGAGGAAAGGTAATCAGTGCAAGCAGTCCCAATAAAATGTGGCTGGATGACGTCCAGTGCACGCTGCTGAACACAGATCTAAAGGACTGCAAGCACCTGCCATGGGGGACGGACAACTGTGGCGCATCTGAGGCTGTTGGTGTTGAGTGTTTTTCATTTCCTGAAAGTATGGTTTGGATCATTGCTCGTGACACTGATCACTGGATTGTTTGCTCTGGACAATTATGCTTTACATATCGCTGGAGTGGGGCATGAGTATATCTAGTGGGGTGCTTAAGGTAATACACAAAAATTCTATTTATGAAAATGGCGTCAGGTTATATCTTTTGAATATGATGTGCTTGCTATATTAGCGAACAGCTACCAACATTTGACACTTACACATTTATCCAAATGATGTCATCATGATGTCTTCCTCAGAGGCTACAGCAGCAAGACTTTTCTCCGCCACCAACACGCCAAGAGAAGGAGTTCTGGAGCTGTACTATGGTGGACGGTGGGGAAGAGTCTACTACTCTGGGTTCGGAGTTGAAGAGGCAACAGTTGCCTGCAGAATGTTGGGACACAACACGTAAGATATATAATGCGATTCTTCTTGTCTGAAACGTCAGGCTGTACATCTCATGTTATTATACTTTATGTAAAGAAAAACATCTCAATAAGTTATCTATTACCACGATACAAATTTGACATACATTTTATCATTTTGTCTATGAACTGGACTAATATATTAAAACAGTTTGATACACTCTACTTGATATTTAGCGTTGGAGCCAAAGTCATCTATTATTCAAACACGGGCAACGAATCACGAAGTGTTATCGTAGAAAAGGTCCATTGTCTCGGCACTGAACTCTCCCTGAACGATTGTCTTCATTACCCTTGGGTTAATGTTACCTCGTCATCAATAGTAGTCGGAATACAGTGTCCTGGTGGTAAGTAAAGTTGTCTGCCAATATTCTGATGAAAACGGTGCAATATTATGTGTTTTTGTACCTGTTCTTGCAATGTTGCATTGAATGTTCCAGCTAATCTTCAAATACGCTTGAACTCGACAACTCGTGGACGGGGGCGGGTAGAAGTACTACACAACAATGTCTGGGGAACAGTCTGTAGAGGGTCGTCGTTTTCTTCACAGGAGGCACAAGTTGTGTGCAAAATGGCAAATCTTCCCTGGTAAGTTGATTTTACTGTCGTCGCTTATTTTTTATCATTTCAATTTTGATCGTTACATGAAATTTATTCAACAAACTTGAAATATCGACTCGTCTGAGTCAAAGATGGAAAAGCATCTTGGAAATTTTGCTGAGACCCTTGAAAGTTTGAGCAACAAACAAGCAGCGCTTGAGCATGTGTCAACAGAATCAGTCATCAGAGATCTATGATCATATTTGTTTAGACACACGTGGGACCCCAGTGCAATGTGTATATATTTTCTGGGGTAGCTATGTTTTCATGTCATCATGCACCCCGCGAACGTAAATAATAAAGCTCCTTAATCAATCGCTGATATCAAATTTGTAATCATACATAAATAATTTGAAATCACAGTGGCTTCATCCCTCAGCATTCAGCATAAGCAGTTGTGAAAACGACGAACAATTAATTAGTTTGGATTTTCTGTTTTAGTGCTTCGAGACCAAGCACTACAAGTGCAGCCACGATGGTAGCTAACAACCCAACACCTGCCGCCCCATGTCCCATGCTGGTTGCCATAAGGGCAGTATCAGTCCCGTCAAACGATCCTAGAATCATGCCGTTGTTCTTCATCTCGGAGATAGCATCATTTTGTTTCAAGGAGATATAAGGTGAGGCGAGGGTTAAGTTGACTAACCATTCAGGCTCTTTAAAATCTGATAACAACATCCGCCTATACACGTTGTCTTTGAAGTGGAGTATGTCTAAGGTGTCTTCCTCACCAGGCTGATCGAATCCCTCCAAGAAGCCAAGACATTGCTATAATACTATTGCGAGATAATTTCCAACTGGTTTTCTGATAATAGTTCAGGGGTGCACTTCACCCCCATGAAGTGTATGTTGTCAGGTAGGAAGATCTTGGTTAGTGATATCGTGTCTTCCACGATCACGGTGACACCCTGCAGACTGGTTTTGGAGTCGACACCCACCCGCACGTAAACGTTGCAAACGTGATACTGTTGTTGTTTCCCCCACCGGAGTTTGACCCCCTTCACGATCTCGACATCATCCCGCAATGGTTCCCCTAGGTAGACTTGGATGACCAGTGTTGAGTTAACCGGTATACTCTCCAGGATGGTGACCACACCTTCGAATTCAGACACCAACTGCAATACCATGTTTTGCATGCCCGGTTTACTCGATAGCATATGGGCTGCCATAGTGGGCTGATGACTACGCTACGTCTCTGAGCAGGGACATAAGCCACTAGCAGGGTTCTGTTGTTCACGACTTTGTTTAGGTAGTTGTCTTTGTTATCCGTAAAACATAGGGGGAGCCGAGCTTAATATTGAGAAACCAGTCGTCTTTATCAGGTAGCAACACCCACTTGTCATCTTCTGTGAAGACGAGCGTATATGGTTTGTTTCGGGCGACGGTAGTGCTCTCAACATCGTCTAAGTCGAACAGTTTGCCTCCGAACGATGGGTATAACATCCATTTATCACCGGTGTTGACTAGGGCGTACTTAGTGTTGACTACCACTCTTGAGGTATCTACTTTATCACTTAGATTGCTAGTACCACCGATGGAGGGGACTTCAACGCGTTTGTAAATGTTGTTTTTCAGTTGCAAGGCGTACAATTTACCATCTACTCCGGGGTCGTCGAATCCACGTGTGTCCCCGAGGTCGGAGATCCCCGCATTGATGCATTTTTTCAACTTCATTCCGGGGCCTTGTGCACTGGTCATTTTATGTGCAGCGTTATGCTGAGGTATCCTATATTCACGGGATTATGATTTATATCTAACACCGATATTATCAGCTCAGGGATGTTGCCCTGAGTCAAGCTCTTATACTGCCGCGTTGAAAACGACTCGGTTCTACCGTTGTTGTATTTCTCCATTTTCACCGGTACGGCTCTCAGTATAGTGGAAGGGTGACCCCCTTGAATGTTGTTCGTTGTGCTCACCTGGTTGAGATGAATGCACAGCTCTCGGTACGGTACTAGGTCGGGTAACTTCGTGCCTGTGACGGTAGTCGTTGGTTTTATCTCGTCAGGCGGTATCCCTAGTGTCCTCGCCAATGGTCGGCCGAGCCTCAAGGGGTTGGTTCCGTTGTTGGTTAACACCACTGTGCCGTTTGAGTCGTTCATCTTGAGTTCGGCTTCCAAGGGTTTGAAGACCTCGTCGCTTAGTGAGCACACGCTGTAGTAGCCGGCGATTATCTGGTTATGGGCGCCACTGACGAACAGCTTATTGCTGCTACCGTTGATGTTAGTCCATCGCAGTAGGTAGGTGATATTGCACAGTGCGACTTCGAGTTTATTTGACGTGTTATCGATCGTGTGTGTCAGCTGAACGGCCTCACCGCTCGTTATTCCTGGAAGTGTTATGTACATGTTAGAGTATATAAACTCATTATATAATAGTTTTAAAATGTACTTCCCTGGTGTGTTTTACCCTAAACTGGACATAGATTTCCCCCACATGAAGATCGTGGTCACTGATGGGTTGTATTTTGACGCCCAGTTCATTGATGTGTTCGATAAGTATAAGTTTTCGGTGACTAACGCTAACGTAGTTCACTCTTGGTTCAACAAACCGATGCAGTTCTGGCAGAATCAACTCAACTTCGCTGTGTGGTGCGCTACAACGGGGTGTGGTGTGACATTGACCGACACTCGGCGTGGACCGCTGAGTCAGTCTGTGTTCACGTTTGACGTGTACTACCAGGTCAGGCGTATCCTCAAAGAAATCAGCACCCCGCTCCCACAGGAAAAGGCGTGGAACCCAGTAAACAACCAGTACGATAGACGGGCCTACGAACGTATTTGCAACAAATTCGAACTAAACACGAAGACGGATTGGCGTCTGCCAGGCCCAAACCACGGGTTGGGTATCCCCATAGTTCACAACATGCCCCTCGTGGAAGCCAGCGAGAAGTTCAAATAATGGGGTTACAAGTCGTATCATCACCTCACAACCAACGAGTGGGATGACCGTTACATGGCTTTCGACAACAGCAAGGATTACCGAGTCTGGAGGTTCGAGCAGGGGGCAGCTGATGACTGGAAAATGTTCATGCTGGAAACGTCGAAAGGGTTCACTCGTGCCGGGGTAATCAGGTTAAACGACTCGGTTCGAACGTACGTGTGGGCGCTGTTGGGTGTGCAGACGCAAACGCGCTCCAACATCCTCGGCAAGGGGACTGCTTACGACGCTCAGAAACAGTTCGTTGTCAACGTTGAGGATGCCATCAATGCTCCAGTTGATCTCCTGAGTGCCATCAAACGCTACCAAAACGTGTTGGAATACGCCAGGTCAAAAGTCGACTACGTGTTCGACGTGGGGCTGTACATGGCTCCGAGCGATATGCAACTTAGGGTAAAAAAAGTGGTCGGCTACAACAACGAAATAGTCATAGCCACGGCGGACCAAAAGTTGGGCCTCAACCTCGATGTAAACACCCCCCACGTCCCACCACCCACGACCGGTGAAACGGGTATATTGGCGCCATCCCCGGAGCCTAGGGTTCAACAAACACCCCCACAGCCCCAGCCTGCACATGTTCAGACGTCCAATCACCAGCACATCGATCGTAAAACGGCCCTGGTGGTTGGCGGGGTCGCGGTCGGGTTGGGACTTATTTGGCTAAAAATTCCTTAGCCGCTACGTACACCAAACCCGCCAGGGTGACAATGGCTGCCCACAGGTTTTGACTGAGCCACGTGGCAGTTTTAGCCAGTGCGCTCAGCAGCAACGAGACGATGCTACCCAGGATGCTGGGCAGGGCTTCGGCGGCCTTACCAACCAGTTTAGCCAGGGCTTCCCCGAGGGATTTCAGGTGTTTTTTTATCCAGTCTTTGACGCCACCTGTGGGTGTTGGTGCAGGCGTGGGGGTACCCCCTGTCAATGACACCACCAGGGTTGATATGATGAAGCCCAATGCAGTCACAATGCTGGCGATGGTGATGCCTTGCTCTCGGAAGAGGATTCGGATCCTGCCAGCTAGCGTGGTGTCTTGATTTAGGACTCGATCGATGGTTCCCGTACACGACTGATCTGGGATTGGAGGGCTTCCCGGTTCGAGGAAGCGGATTCCAACCGAGTCCATCTCTCGTCTTCCAAGTTTTTATTCTCTCCTCGATGCGTCATTTCATATCATCGTCCTCCGTTTCGGTGGGTTTTATTTTCTCGCGAGCGATGCGTTAGTCAACTTCGTTCAGTTTCCCCATGTTGTTAACGAGTTCTCCGCGTACATGTTTCAAGGCTTCGTCAAGGCCTCGCAGTTCCCTCAGGGGAAATTTGAGCCCTGGCAAGGGTTTGTTATGGTACGTGGCCAATATTTTTTCGGGGGAAGCTTGCACCACCGTAATCTATGAAGCCTAGTTCCTCACGGAGCAGTTGACTCCCACCAGGTCGACTGGTGAGTGTTGACAAAGCATATGGCTTCCCGTCTTTTTTTATGATATCGACCCCCGGGTGAGCCTTCAATCGCAGCGTGCCCTTCTTATCGACGGTAAACTTGGCATAGTCTCGTACCAACGGCTTGATGTTGTCTCTATTTTCAACTGCGTCGTAATAATCGTCAACGGCCGGCTGTACAAGTGCCGGCGCGATCAATGAAAGGCATCCTGGTCGTCCCAGTGGAGGATTACGAGCCATTCCGAAGGGACAGCGAGAAGTTTTTCAACCCCGAGATTGAAAAGGTGGAAGTGACCACCGAGGGCGTGCCCAACCAGCTGTTCAGTCATGGTATGAGGGCATACCAGCAGTGGGATGAGATAAAAAAAGCTACCGGCCATCAAACAACATCCATACATAACCAAAGACCTGGACCTATCCTCCATGCAGATCGGTGAAAACCTGACCACCAAGTACGCGCTGTGGTTGGACATGCAATCCACGGATGACAATAAACTGCACGGTAGCGGTCGCCGCATAGACAACGGCAGCGAGGGGATAACAATCCAGATTACCAAGAAGGCTCAACCCGCTGGCAAGTTGAAATTGTATCTGTACGTTATCATGGACGTGCAACTTAATATAGACAATGGGAGATTTGTGCAAGTCATTTATTGATTTGCCCCGCGACCCACACTGCGCCATAGTGTGCGGGCAGACTGGCTGTGGGAAGACCGTTTTCATGTTGGATATGTTGGAGGGAGACTACGGGTTATCATGTGCCCTACTCTGCAAATGAATAGAACGTGCCGGAAAGACCTTGGGTGATGACGGACACGAACGTACACAGAGTCGACCCGGGACCACGCCTGCAGGACTGGTTGAATGCTTACCATATGAAATTTAAAGGGGAGTCGACGCTGTTCATACTGGACGACTGCAGCGCTAATCGCGAGATTACAAAAAAGAGAGACGTGCTATTGTACCTGGCCTTCTCCGGCTGGCACGCAAATCACAGCGTCTGGGTGCTAACGCAGAAGTTCAACTCAGTGTTGAAAGACCTCAGGGAGCAGACGCGATGGGTGGACTTATTTCACTGCAAGGACAGGGATTCGTTCGAGGAGTGTTTGAGAGAGAACGATGTGATGAGTAAATTAGAACGGGAACGGGTGAAGAAACAGCTCGCTGAAACTAAACACCGACCAACCCGTGGCTTATAGGGTGTTTTAGCTTAGCAATGCTTAGCAAATGCTTAGCAAAGCTTAGCAAATGCTTAGTGTTTAGTTATAACTATGGTATTTGAAGTGTTTGTCGTGTGCAACTTAACCTTCATTTCTCTGTGTTTTGCCTGCATAGGGGATATTATATTGTTAAAACTAAAACTTACTTGTTGCATTATAAGATGGAGTGTGATGAACTACTCGAACAACTGTTGGTGCCACAATCACCACAGGTGAGTGACGACAAGCGAGAGAAACTGGTGGCGTTGGCTGTTGGTGGCAAATCCAAACATTACTTTGGGGAGTACACTCCAGATAAAATTCACAAAATGTCAGCCGAAGAAATCGATAAGCTGCACGCTAGATACGAGGCTAGACTAGGTGCAGAGATGACGAAGACTATAGGATCAGCTATGACCCAGATTTACACTGGTATTGCATCATACTTCCTTCCCATCCCCCCGGAGCGCCGACTTTACCTGTGGGAGGACCTCGAGAAAGACCCTTTTATTGAACAGGCCCTGAGCTCTATCAGCTGCGTGCTGTACCAGAAATACGGTATGTTGTTAGCCCCGGTGACGGTGGCGATTATCACGGCAAAGCATTGCCAATTTAAGGAGGGGAAAAATAATAATAATAGTATACAGGATGGATGCTGCAAAGGAGGAGACACCACAATTGGGGGAACCCCAGACCCCTTCAGAGGAGACCCTACAACTGGGGGAGACCCTACAACTGGGGGAGACCCCACAACTGGTGGAGGCCCCAACTACAGTCACCAGGCAGAAGAATCCTAAGAGAGTAGCTGCCGGTAAAAAACGGTGGTGTAACCAACATAAAATTATTACGATGACTCACCCGACTCGACTCTTGCTGGCTGTAGGCGTAACTGCTGCCGTGGTTATCTCATGGTTATATACACGACCAAGGGAGAAACCCCCGCAATTAGAGGTCAACCCACATATCATGCAATAAAATATATATTTTTATATCATATACATAATGTCTGAGGGGAAAACGTTCGTCAACGACGCATACCACGCGACCGTGGTCGCCAGTCTAGCCGTAGGGTACGCTCGGTTGACCAAAATGGTGCTTAAACAACCGACTATCAAGCTAGATTTCAACCTGCAGGATATGGATATGCTCATAATGAACCTTGGTATGGCGATGGCCACAAAGGACATCCTAGTAAAACAAAGGATACTACCTTAAAATATTATGAAGTAGATATATGATGGCTACGATTGCCATGATGGTCGGTGGGGCGTTAGTAAATGCCCTAGCATTTTCCAGGAGTAATTTCCTCTTCTCGAAACTACGAGAGTCACACGCGGCTGAAATACAGGCAGAGAAGAAGCGACAACACGACCTCGCTATTGAGAAATTACAGGCAGCACAATCCGAGTACGCTAAAAAACGCCTCCAGAGGATCAAATACATAAACGAACAACTCAGGCGTGAAAACCATGCCTTTCAAACATTCAACGATGTCGACGACGCAGCGAGAGAATACTACCTACTAACGGGTAAACAGCTGGAACCACTCAATAAACCCACACTCGCTCAGTACTACACACCATCCAAGGGGCAAATGGACCGTGAACCGGTCTTCATAGCGCTGGGTATAGCAGCGACGTATCCAAAGCCTGTGGGTTTGGATACGTGGTCGTCCGTTGTGATGGGGAAACGAAAGGTCCGGTAGTGTACAGGGGTCCCGACGCGGCTGAAAGGTTTCTAAAGTGTTTGCAGGAGGAAGAAAAAATTATTAGGAATGCACTTTATACAGTCGCCCCCATGCGTATGACCCAAGCCGACTGGCTAGCTCACGCCTGTAGCACTAATTGTCACGTGTGCGACTCACCACTTCACGGTGATTCGGTGAGAGATCACTGTCACGTAACCGGTAAGTATAGAGGCGCCGCTCACAGCTCGTGTAACCTCAAGCTTAGAATCAACCCTAAGACAATAAACATCCCCGTGGTCTTTCACAACGAGAGGGTATGATTCTCACTTGATCATGCAGGCCATCGCGAAAATCGACGGCAACCTTACGTGCATCCCCAACAACATGGAGAGATACATCTCCTTCAGCTTGAATGATCTGAGGTTCATCGACTCAGTTCAGTTCTTCCTGTCGTCACTCGACAGTCTGGTCAAGGCCAACGATACCTTCCCTATTACCGATCGATACACAGACGCCGAGACTAGACCCCTGCTGATGAGGAAGGGTGTGTACCCCTATGAGTACATGGGTGGTTGGGCCAAGTTCACCGATACCAGACTACCCCCCATCAGAGAATTTTAAAGCAATCTGACCGACTCGGAAATATCCCAAGACGATTACTCACACGCTATTAAAGTATGGAATAAACTGGGTTGTAAGAATCTGGGTGACTACCACGACCTGTACTTGAGGACAGATGTACTGCTGTTAGTCGACGTGTTTGAGACGTTTAGGCGGACATGTTTCAAGCAGTGTAAACTCGACCCTGCATGGTATTACACCAGCCCAGGTCTGTCGTGGGATGCCTTGCTTAAAAAGACCGGAGTTAAGTTGGAATTGCTCACAGATTACGACATGCACTTATTCATTGAGAAAGGCTTGCGAGGCAGGATTTCAATGGCAACCAAACGATACGCGAAAGCAAATAATCAATACGTGAAAGGCAAAGACCCGAGCAAACCAACCAACATACTCTACCTCGACGCCAACAACCTGTACGGCTGGGCCATGAGCCAGTATCTACCCACAGGGGGATTCGAATGGGCATCGCACGAGGTCGATGTTATGAGCATGGCGGACGATTCGAACAAAGGTTATATCCTCGAGGTTGACTTAGAATACCCCAAGGCATTGCACACATCACACAACAGTTACCCCCTGGCCCCCGAACGTATGAGGGTTAACCCAGACTGGATGTCTGAGTACCAACATAACTTGTTAGGTGGGCGGGTGGCAGACGTTGAAAAACTCGTGCCCAACTTAATGAATAAGACCAAGTACATCGTTCTCTATCGCAACCTACAGCTGTACCTGTCGTTGGGTATGAGGCTGACCAAAATACACAGGGTGCTCATGTTCAACCAGAGCCCATGGATGGAGCCCTACATCAGAATGAACACAGACCTCCGAAAGCAGGCCACCAGTGACTTTGAGAAAAATCTCTATAAGCTCATGAACAACTCGGTGTTTGGTAAGAGTATGGAGAACCTGAGGAAACACGTGACCGTGAAGCTGGTTCGGTCGAATGAGGAAGACAAGCTCAGGAGACTGATAGCCAGTCCGGCATTCAACCGTAGCAAGATATTCACCGATGACCTAGTTGCCCTACACATGAAGAAAAGCCACATCAAATTCAACCGGCTGTTTACGTGGGGATGAGCATCCTCGATTTATCCAAACACCTGATGTACGAATTTTACTACAACAAGCTTAAGAAACAGTACGACGACAGGTGTGAAGTGCTGTACACTGACACGGATTCCCTGCTGATGGAGATTAGAACCGAGGATGTGTACGAGAACATGAAAAAACACCTCGATTTGTATGACACCAGCGACTACCCCAAGGACCATGCCATACACAGCACAGTAAATAAAGAGGTCCTAGGTAAGATGAAGGACGAGTGTGCTGGCACACCCAGTACATAGGGTTGAGACCTAAGATGTACTCCATCCTGAAGGCCGACAATGGTGAGATCCGGAAGGCTAAGGGTGTTAAGAAGTACGTGGTTAAACAACACATCAAACACGCCAGATTCAAGGAAGCCCTGTTCAAGACCCGTACCTTTAGACATAAAATGAACACACTTAGAAGTGATGGCCATAGGATATACGGACTTACTATAAACAAGACGTCCCTGTCGCCGATGGACACTAAACGTTGGAGAGCTGTTGATGGGATAAACACGTACGCGTACGGGCATGAGAAAATTGAACCAAGAACATAGGTGTACATATCGGGGTGTCACGGAACCAGAGAAAGTTTGAGGCTATTTACTATAGCCCGTGTGGGTACTGGAAAGGAGCTAGCGCTGTAGATAAGCTGGCTAAAATGGCGCGAGTACCCCCGGAGGATGCCAAAACGTGGCTTGAAAAACAAGCCCTGTGGCAGATCTATTTGCCGCCACCACGCTACGTTCCTAGAAGGAAGTTTGGTATTAACAACCCAATAGCGTTCACCAGGCAGACCTACTGTTCCTACCCCACGATAAGAGGTACAAGTCTTAACCGTCGTGGATGTGGCCAGTCGCTATAAGGAAGCCGAACCCTTGACAACGAAAGACCCGAGGATTCGAACGCATATACAAACGCAGTCCGCTGACGTGGCCAACAGAGCTGCAAGTTGACCCCGGGCGGGAGTTCATGGGTGTCGTGTCACAACTGCTAGCCAAACACGATACAAAGGTCAGGTGTGACACGGCCGGAGCCCATCGCAGCCAAGGCGTAGTTGAGAGATTTAATAGGACTTTGGCTGAGCTCTTATTCGGGCATCAGTATGCTAGGGAGATGGCCAACCCGGGGAAGCGATCGACTGAATGGGTCGCGGTTGTCGGCAATCAACCATGAAGCCACCCGTCTCACCGGCAAGAAACCGGCAGACGCTATCAAACTAAAATCAATAGTGGCAGAGTCGGCTGCTCCATTGCATGGGAAAGAGAAACAGATACCAGATAGGGCCCTAGTGAGGTATCTGTACCAGCCGGGGAAACACGAGGGTGATAGCCGTAAGCGAGCCACTGACCCAATATGGTCAATCAAAACTTACAACATAGAAATAGTGGTCATGAAAGCCGACGAGCCGAACTTGTACTACTTGAGAGATGGGCCAGGGAGAGGGCTCGTTAGACAGGAATTATTTATCGTACCGTACGACACAATGTTACCTCCTGTCAACGGGTTCAGGCTAAAACTGAACGGCGTCAAAACGGTACCAAAAACCAATTGGCGAAAACGGAACCACTCATATCATTTCATTTCATTACATTACATTACATTACATTACATTACATTACATTACATTACATTACATCACAATATCATTACATCACAACATCATTACATCACAATATCATTTCATCACAATATCGTTTCATCACATTACATTGTACTTTAGTGTTAGCACTCTATTTTTTAAAATTACCGTTCTTGTGTGATATCTTGGTCGTCGGGAATGTAAGCTGAAGAAATGTTTATATCAGACAGGTCTGGGACTCTGGTCTCGTGACCCTGCTCCATTTCGGCCGGCTGGTCCTCAGAAGTCTGCTCCTGCTCCATTTCGACTGACTTGTCCTCTGGCTGGTCAGACTGCAAACTTATCTCTAAGTTGATGCCTGTCGCTTCAATGAGTTCATCAATTGTATCTGAAGGCCTTGGACATTTACTGCAAAGGAAGGGGTAGTCCTCGCCGCTTGAACAAATCTCCCTGTATCTTTGGACGCTGAGGCCAGTGCCACAGGTCCTGTGTGTCCATCCTCCGCATCCACCACAAGTGATAGGGTGTTGATTTTTGGCGGACAGTCTTCTCGCAAGTCAAGCACCTAACAGCCATTGTCAATTCAATTCAAAGTTTGTTCTCATGAGTCTACATGACATGAGTAAAACAAATACATGTGCAAAACAATGAAACAAATACATACTACATTAACGGAGCGTACGCAAGCCCCATTTCACAAAAAGAGCAAGTTTAACAAGTATTGTTTTGTATGTGATAGACATAAGTGAAATATATTTGTCCACAGTGGGATGTTTACAATAATATAGAGGGAGATATTTGTTTCGTAATTCGTTTAACTCATTGCATTCTAATATTAAGTGAAATTCATCCCCAATTTTACTTTTGCATGACGTACACAATCTATTTTCTATATCAATTTTATGCCGTCTACCAGTTTCAATAGGGAGTCTGTGGTTACAAGTTCTAAGTTTTGTAGTATAAATACGTAAATCTAGAGGAAGTTGCAACAAATAAGTTTCAATATAAAGATTATCCTTAAACATATTGTAATATAGGCCTTTCGATGATTGTGATTTACTTTCTCTCCAAGTTTGTAGAAACTGATCAACGAGTACAGTTTTAACATTATTTACCAGCCAATGGGTACTCTGAAATTCTTGTAATTGCCAAATGTAGCTAAAGCCTGTATTCTCTAAGACAGATTTTACTTCCGCTATTAGCGGATATTTAGCATTTGCCTGAGAATTGTGCAAATTGAACATTAATTTATACATTACTTTTGATAGTTTACCATGAGATAATAATAATTTACACCAATATGATAACATTCTCACTTTGATAGAAATACTAAGTGGATATCTTCCAAGTCACCATAAACCCATAAAGTCTGGGGTTGTTGTTTTTACCTTCAATATGTATGTACAAAATTTTTAATGAATACGTCCTAATTGAATAGTGTTTTCGTAGCCCCACACCTCAGCACCATACAATAAAATAGGCTTAACAAGTTGATCAAAAAGTTTAAGTTGGCAGTCGACCGGTATATCTGACAAGCGAATTTTTCTAAATATAGCAAACATTGCACCAGAAGATTGGTCAGAGAGCCGTTTAATGGCTTTACAAAAGCGATCAGTGCTTGTGAATAGTACACCAAGATAAACATAATGTTTTTCTACCTCTAAAACAGTATGCTGCAGAAAGGGAAATAATGTACTAAGTTTACTGCTTCTTTTGGACGCTGAGGCCAGTATCTTTGGACGCTGAGGCCAATGCCACAGGTCCTGTGTGTCCATCCTCCGCATCCACCACAAGTGATAGCGTGTTGATTTCGGCGGACAGTCTTCTCGCAAGCCAAGCACCTAACAGCCATTGTCGCCTGTACATTTTGACGAAAAACCACGTCTTATATAGCATGTATAATGACATTGAGTTGTGACAGAGCAGTCATGACATTGAGTTGTAACAGAGCAGTCATGAGTTGTTGTTTTAATGAAGCTTGTCAACCCATCAAAGACGCCGCTGTTTTCTTTGGAATAATATGCACGAGGCGTGTTCATTAACTAGTGTTTATAAAATGTTTTGATAAGAAACATATTCATACTTGTAGCCTGTGCATTAAGTACAAAGAATAAACTAATAACTGCATTAAAAACAACAAGTTCTTAATGTTTTGAGAAGAGACAAGTTTATTTGGTCAGCCCATAGATGTGAATGGAAGAGTCAACCGTGTCAACAGCAAGTATCCATTTTAAATCATTATCGTTCAGCACTTAGTTATTATTATTTAGAGCTAATATTTAATTGATAAACAAATTATGGTTCCGTTTTCGCCAATTTGATTCCGTTTTGGCGTGGTGCCGTTTTATCTAAAACCCCTGTCAACACGGCATAGCGATGAAAAGCACTTAGCTGAGTGGGGCACTCTCATGGTGAGAGAAAGGCAGCCGACGCAATTCCCCTTGGGAGAAGCGCAACATCATGTTTCGATTTCACCCTTGGGGAATTGTGGCTGCCGGGGACTTTTATTACTTTTTAGAACCTTTCTATCTTTCTATAGGCCATAGTGTCACAGTAGTGCCACTTGTGGGCGGGAAATCAACGGGGGCACAAAAGTAGTAGATACAATGGTAGCAAGAGCTAAGGGTCCGACCAAAGCCTTATTTGGGAAATAAGGCTTTGCAGAGGCTTTTGTTGGACTTGATCCCGGACACTCATTGTATATACTACTGGGGAATTAGTTTTGCGATGACAGACTGAGAACAATCAAGATTATCGTTCAAGTATATAATTGCACATGAATTGCAAAGCTGTCCTTAACGCCCTGACGTCACATCAGTGCTAAATACTGAAGGTAACGTTATGTTAGCCCTTGTTTGTTACATCAGTTTGTTCACATGTTACATTGACTGGCTTGGTTCCAGTGAAGGTAAATGGTGAACTCACAATGCTCCCTTTTACTGAAAGCACCGTGAAGGTCCGGGTTAGAATGTGTCTTCAGTAACCCATGCTTGTCGTAAGAGGCGACTAACGGGGTCGGGTGGTCAGGCTCACTGACTTGGTTGACATATGTCATCGGTTCCCAATTGCGCAGATCGATGCTGATGCTGTTGATCACTGGATTGTCTAGTCCAGACTCGATTATTTACAGACCACCGCCATGTAGCTGGAATAGTGTTGAGTGCGGCGTAAAACTCAACTCACTCACTCACTTTTACTGAAAGATTATGGGATTCACAATAACCTACTTTCTTTACCCAATCAGTGACCATCAAATGCAGTTTATTTTCAAATTATAGTATAATGCATTTGGCACAAATAGCAAGTTTAGTCTCCAGTAAAACTCTCCATAAGGCTGTATGATACAAGAGCGTCACACGACCCTTGCTTAGAAGTTGTTCAATCAAGGTTACCACATTCAAAGTCTCACTAAAGTGAGTGAGTTTATATTTAACGTCACATCGGCAATATCTCAGCCATATCGTGACGAAACCAACTTATACAATTAAGAATGAAAACATTTTGGAGAGTAAAACCTGTCGACGATGGACAGTAAAAATACTAGAATATCACATATATGAACATAAAACTAGCATGTCAAACTAAAAGATTTTAATTAAAGAAGACAATACAATATAAAACAGGGTCTATAGATCGCCAACAACTGAAGGTAGATCACCATACTAGGAACCATGGGGACTTACATTACTTTTGTTACCTGCATGGACCCTAGCTGGATTTACACCATCCCTTCAGCCGCTGGCGATGTAGGAAGACTTACCCGAAAGTTAAAATAACTGAAATACTACGATTAAATTGTATGGCTCTGCGTAATAGTCTCACTATAGCTGCCAATTGTTTTTATGGTAGACAGGTGGAGGGAAGTGTTTTTCTCGAATGCTTGGTAGCATCACTATTTCGATAGTGATTCGTAAACACATGCTCATAATATGTGGAATTGTGCAGTTGTACAGTCGACCCTGCATTTGCAAGAAATTTCTAATGGATGTGGTTTTCACACTTATATTTATATATCATCCGATGGATTCTTTTTACAGGGAATAAATGTCTGATGATATTGTGCATTGTATACTGTGAATGTTTGATGCTGTCGTTCTTTTTCAAACCTTGTGTCTGACATAAGATCCACCGGATATCCACCTGTCAACAAGGCAAGATGTCATCAGTGTCATGGCTGGGCATGTCGTTGAAGTTGAATGTGTCGTTGACGATGCAAACCCTGCCGTCACCTCCTACATGTGGCATCACAGCGGCAATATCAGTTACGGGCAGACGTTTCTTAAACACGTGTCATCTTCTGATTCGGGGAACCTATCGTGCTCTGCTACCAATAGACAAGGGACATCAACTGCACAAACAGGCATCGAAGTCTGTGAGTAGCCCCAATATCGCTGACATGTGTTCTGCCTAGACGTTGGCAAAACGGACTTTGTGGTTAATGTTTTACATGATGATTGGACAGCTTATCATCTATGTTAAAACAGAGTACAGTTCCTTAGAAGAAATATGAAATATATATTCGCAAAGAATATATTCGTAAGAAATACAGTTCGCTCTACCATCGTGCATAGTGCAATAAAGCACACTTTCGCCTTGAATTATTATAGTTAAACGTTAACGTTATACTAGTTCAGGGCGAACGTGTGCTTTATTACACTATACATGGTGGTAGAGAGAACTGTATTTCTTTTCTAGGATGCCAAATTAAATACTTTCTTAGACTAATTACAATTAATCTAAGGCGGAAAACAAACGACTGTGTCGGTGACCTAAATCAAGACTCCTCGTTCATGGCTAACTGACGCGCTGTTCTATTGATCTGTCTGCCCGTATGTTCAGACGAACGTTACTAGAAAAAAACAAATGATGAACAGTTTAATGACTGGTTTACGTTCGGGTTAAATGTCTTCTCTAAATTATTTTAATTATATCTGTGATTAAAGTATATCATATGGGACAATATGAACATCACATTTTTACTACCAACGTAAGTTTAGATTAGTGCATCCATATAAAGATTACAAGTCATGCGACATTCCAGGGATGCATTGTGGGAATGTAAACACACGTGAACACGTTGCCGTGTCACTGGTAAATTGTGAGTCGAACTGAGACATGTTATCCGTCGTAAAACATAAACGTAATGTTTCCACCAGTGATGTTAGCCGGGTGAATGTCGTGATGTCGGTTACATTGTGATGTAATGCCAAAGTGTTCGATTACGAGGGGGGCAGACTAGAATGGCTTATGACGTAATGCAAAGAATGTACACAGTCGTCTCATAAAGTACTGTGCGTCTTTGATCTTTCACCGAAGCATCTAAGAATGTACAATATAAACATGTGTCAAAAATCATGAATGTCCTTTGACCCGCAAGAGGTACATCTGGAACCAATCAATGACACTGTGGTTGTCGTGGTCGTGAAGACTGTGTGTACACCGTGTAGAACACGTCAACCCTTGTAAAACATCTGAGGCAAATCTTCTCATACATCTTCAAATAGAGTGCATTCGTTTCTTCATTTTGATAATCTGTTCTTTCTGTTCTGCCACAGTGCAAGCTTACTCTTTGATCGGGGACTATGCCTCTCCAGTGTCGGTCATAGCAACAGGATCTGGCCTGGTCATCCTCATCCTCATCATCATCTTCCTCCTCATCATCATTATCTACCAGAGGAGGAGAATGAAGACTGCAAAACGTAAGTGTATTTGTGGTATAACTTGATACCGTCAGTTATGAAATATGCACATAGCTGGACACACATATATGACTAACTTACATTGCCTTATATGATTACTTTACATTAGTATCTACTATACTTTGTATAACATCCGAGAACCTCTCAAATGACTGTAAATTCTGTTGTAAAATAGTATTTAGAATAGTATTGCTCTGAATATGACATTGACAACTGCGTTTTTATTCCAGCTATTGAGAATCCACAGAGGTAGGTGTATTTTACTGGGGGAACTGTTTACCCAATAGTTAGCTTGTGTAACTGGTAAACATACTTAGTTATGGTGATAATATACTAAAAACGGAACATGACGTGGAGCCAGATAGCCCTTTCTGCTGTTTATTCCCCACTAAATTAAAGTTACGGCCCAACATTTGAATATTTTGCATATGTATTTAAAATTGAATTTTAAAAGGCTATTTAAAAAAGTATAAAACTGTATTTGATATAAATCACAAAAGCTTACTTGTCAGTTAGTAGAGACCTTTGTCTATTGTACAGTTATACAACTTTGTGAACTTCTTAAGTGGCAGTTGGTGGGATGAAGAGTATCACCTTGTATGGATTGACCTCTTTTTGATTGCTATGGACACAAGGTTTCGGTGTAGATGTTTAATAACGGTATTAATACCTACATCTCGCATCCATTGCAATAAAGGAATTGCCAACCCATGTAACGTGCTCCCCTCAAAACTCACAAAAGGGCAATGCAGAGTAACGAACCATATATTTGAATTAATATATCCCAATGTCTGATAAACAAGAATGTGTTTATCTAGAGCACAGATTGTAAAATATTCCAATTTTGATTTTGCATGTGTACTAGAACTGCACAGACCACCAGGACAGATGTTGGAGGGAGCCAACAGATGTACGAGGCCGTGGAACTGCCAAGTGGGGGTATAGCACCATTTTATACAGTCCATATATACAGTGAAACCTGTCTAAACCGGCACCCCACGGGACCGAAATGAAAATGCCAGTTTAGACAGTGAATAGAGAGATTGGCGAGTGTAAGTGGCAGCCGTGTTCGAACATGATCGTTACTGTCTAATCCGGCATCTTGTCTAAACCGGCATTTCATTTCGGTCCCGTGGGGTGCCGGTTTAGACAGAATACCGGATTAGACAGTGACGATCATGTTCGAACATGGCTGCCATTTACACTCGCCAATCTCTTCTTCCTGATTATCTAGCGTGCCGAGATGAGTGTATTGGATTAATGGACCTTCACCACGCAGTCACTACTTCCTGATTATCTAGCGTGGATTATAAGAGGATTAATTAGTGTATTGGATCATGGGACCTTCGTTGGACTGCTCATACCCATGCCGGTTTAGACAGTGTTGATTACAGTTAAAATTGCTTGTTGGGACCGGAAAGCCGTGCCGGAATACGGAATAGACAGATGCCGGATTAGACAATGTTTTAATGGTCATACCATCCTTGTAAAATGGCGGGACCAAACTTGTATGCCGGTTTTGGCTGTGTGCCGGATTATACAGGTGTCGGTATTGGCAGGTTTCGGAAGATGATCGTTCTGTTAAGCCAAATTAAGTGAAGACTTTAGACAGAGCAATATGTCAGTTTTGGAAATTAATTTGTCTGGTATTTTGGCCTTTGGCAAATGACTTGTTACATGTTCCAGGTGCTGATAATACGTACTGCGCACTTGGAATGACCCCAGTTAGAGGTAATGAACGTGGTTTTGGAAATATGCAGATATCTTTCGCCGGCGTCTGCAATCGATCAGGCACAAAACTAATTCTACTAACCATGAAGATCCGAGCTAGAATTGGTTCTCAACAGCCCATGCTTGTCCTCAGAGGCGACTAACGGGATCAGATTGTCAGGCTCTCTGGCTTGGTATTGCCGATGTGACGATAAATATTAACTCACTCACTCACTCTGACTTGCTTGACACATGTCATCGTATCAAATTGCGTAGATCAATGCTCATGCTATTGATCACCGGAATGTCTGGTCCAGACTATTATTTACAGACCGCTACCATAGCGCTGGAATATTGCTGAGTGCGGGGTTAAACAACAATCAAATAAAAAACAACACCTGATTATTTTAACATAGAATGCAGAACTCAGGTAACAGTAGCTGGACCATCTAAACTTGAAGCCTGCAGTGCCTACGAATTCTACACAGTAGCCTTGAAATGAAGTCATAACCCAAGCAACAAGATAAACGACCCAATAGGCAAACAGGGATATGGAATGTTTAGAAGTAAAACTCGTTCATTATGACAAGACTTGCGCGTCACATTACGGTACAGCAATGTTTAGCTACCTCAATTACTATTCCTTGTCATAACAAATTAAAACCTCTGTTCTGAAGCTTAAATCCTTTCACAATAACGAACTACGACTTAACGAAGTTTAAGGAATTTTACGATTAAAACCTGCTTTTCAGATACCAATCTGTGTTCCTTCTATCTGTCCTTGTGGCGTTGACAAAGTATACATGAGCTTTTCTGCCAAATCAAGCAGACTGTCCTACAATTCTATGTAATTTATTCTGAAATAACACAATGTTCCAGATGACGATCCCATTTACATCTATGGCAACCTTGGATTTGAAGATGAAGCAAACACACGCCAAGAGACTGGTAAACTGTTGCTGGTTTCAAACACACGAATCAGATATTAAAGTTAATCGGGGTCCTCCTTTCACGGGGCTTTTCTGAGGATTAATCATATTTAAGTGGTAATAGGAGGCCTATATCAATTAGTCAGAATTCCAACACAAGCAGAATGATGGAAATAGGCCGTCGTGACGATAAAGATTCTGCAATTATCATAACTACTTAAAGTTAGTTTGAGTTTGCGTGTCTACACACAAGGGTATCATAGGTTTATCACACGAAAATAAGATACGATCAGACCTGTGTTAAGCTACGTGCGACCATCTGCTGAACATCATGGTGTCCGATGTTATGCTGGGGCTCTCGATAGAGAAAACCAATCAACTCCGACACCTTCCAGGAATATGTTTTCTTCTGTGCCACGACGACACACTTGATGACATGCAGCTCATATCCACATGTATTATAATATATTAATAACTATCTTCACTGTGCGGTAAATCTGTAAAGATCCATGCTTGTCGATAGAGGCGACTAACGGGGTCAGGAGGTCGTGCTGTCTGTCTTTGTTGACACATGTCATCACATCCCAATTGCTTAGATCGACGCTGGTGCCTTTGATCCCTGGCTTGTCTTTGATCCCATTTAACTGGAATATTGATGAGTACGTTAAACAACAGCAGCAACAACAACAAAACAACTCGAATGACCGTCTTCGCCTCTATCACCCGAAATGCTCAATCACACTTTGATATAGGCTAAAACTGGTTTTGCCTGAAATTGGAGACGCCCACAGCGTCAGCCAACCTAGTGTCTAGAAGATGATACACAAATAAACCTCATCTAGTGGGCAAGCATTTTAATTTGAATCTCAGTGTATGCTGAAATTTTGTATGTTCACAGGAACTGCTTCGGGCCAATCCTACGGTGACATCCAGCTTGAAACGAGCAATAACATACGAAAACAAAGAGGTACTAAGACGTTGATAAAGACACCACATAGTTGTGCGGAGTCGTACAAAATGCACATTGACTATGTAGGGTGCATATTTACTCAACACAGCTATGCTTTACCATCTGATCTGGTTGGGGGCGGCGGGATAGCCTCGAGATTAAAGCATTTGCATAGGCCTGGATTCGATTCCCACATGGGTTACAATGTGTGAAGTCTATTTTTGGTATCCCCCAATATGATATTGCTGGAATATTGCTAGAAGCGACATAAAACGAAACTAACATCCTCACTCACCCCGGTTTTCATGATATCAGTGATGAAAACTGGTGGCCCAGAGGTCTAAAGAAACGCAACACGCACAGCTGCCTCACTCCGCGGGTTGTGAGTTCTAATTTACTATAATGATGGTTCCTGGTTCATAGTAATATAGAGTTCAATAATGTACAACATTAAAACTGCCTGTGCAGCAAGGCTATCAACCGTCAAGTTCCAGATATGTCCAAGATGTCATCCTCCGCATCTCGACATCCTCTGCATCTCGACACCCTGTCAGGGATTGTGTGTTTCACAAATGATGTTCACAGATGTAGCAATACACGATGGTTTGGAATTCACTTCTCACACTCAGCTGTTGGTGAACTGACTTGAAACAATCACTGTTTATGTGCGCACACTCTTTGTCAATAACCTTCTCAGTAGAAGCTGTTCTAGACTCTTTCATGTTAATTATGGTTTAATGTCCTGTTTGTTAGTGGTGCCTAATCCTCCTTAGCACATGGTCCTGCTTATCAGTGGTACGTGATACTGTTATGAGTGATACATAGCCATGTTTATCAGTGGTTCATATACCTGTTTGTAAGTTAGTGGTACATAGTCCTATTTATTAGCGGTACATGGTCCTATTTGTCGGTGGTACATGATCATATTTATCGGCGGTACATAATATATTCTATCAGTGGTACATAGCTATGTGAGTGAGTGATACGTATCCCTGGTAATCAGTGGTTACATGCCTTATACCAGTGGTACCAATTCCCGTTCCAGATTTTTTATAATAAACTTATTTGCACTGATAAACATCCAAACATTTGTAATAAATGGCAGCTTTTATTTCCTGAAAGTGATTTCGATTGCAAAATGTATTTAAAGTATATAGAAAGGGATTACAAGATACAAGCTTATTGACTTTCAACATAGATTTCTACAAGGTATTATTTATACAAAAAAGGAATTGGTCAAAATGAAAAAAGTTGATAACAGTTAGACGCAAACCTTTTGGATAAACCTTCAAATTTGGCTCAACAATGTTTATCCTCATCCATTGATATTATCTAAAAACATGATATGGTTTGGTACTCTACATGAAAATGGAATACTTAATCACATCACCATTGCTGCGTAGAGACATATTCACATATGCAGTATTAAAATATGCTTCCAAATCCTACTTTTTATATAAAAACTCTAAAAAATATTCTTTGTGGAAAATCATTTTTCAACAACTCTCGTTTTGTAAGTTAGTGTTACATAGAGTCCTGTTTATCAGCGGTACATGGTCCTGCTTAACAGTTCTATATACGTCCTGTTTATCAGCGGTACATGGTCCTGCTTAACAGTTCTATATAAGTCTTGTGCATCAGTGGTACATGGTCCTGTTTACAGTTCTATATAAGTCCTGTTTATCAGTGGTACATGGTCCTGCTTAACAGTTCTATATAAGTCCTGTTTATCAGCGGTACATGGTCCTGTTTAACAGTTCTTTATAAGTCCTGTTTATCAGCGGTACATGGACCTGTTTAACAGTTCTATATAAATCCTGTTAATCAGTGGTACATGTATATCCGTGCTGTAAAACAACATGATGTCCTTATCTGTATTTATCCCTTTTTTTAACCCTAGCAAAAGACAAGAAAGTAAAACCAACCAAAGCACAGAAAGACGACGACGGTAAGTTGACCTCTGACTTGTAGCTATTACTTTAATAGCATCAGAACTGAGAACAAGCCAGTTATACAATTTGTTGTTTCAGTCGCACACTAAAATATTCGAATGAGATGACGGCGGTCAGATAAATTACATCACCGAGCCTGACCATAAGATTCACTTGGGATCCGCAAGTCTGTCTCACAGTTCCCTGAACCACATTAATTTCTTTACTACCTAGCCCTGCATAAAGCCCCATATTGAGCAAGTCTAGATTTCGTCAGGTTCTGAATTTCCCATCTCACTTGGGCTCTTTTTTAATTTAAATTGGTTTATTTTTTACTATCATTATATATAGTCTGAAACTAAACGTTAGTTTAGGGATTCGCATGCATCGTTCGGCATCTGTTTTAATCCGGAATCACATATTGTGGTTTGAGATAAAATGCTTGATCTTTCACAAAGCACCTGTGAGTCTTTAAGATACTACACTTTATACATTAATTATACATGCATAAAGGATGTTTTATGATTAATAAATGGGTTTTTAACATAAATAATAGTAGTTTGTCACATGTTGAAACATCGATGATAACTCATATGTATGTTACCTATATGTTTCACTGCAAACGAGTTGATAGCCCATGTTTAATAACTGAATTAGAAACCGTATGGCCAAATTGCTATGACAACCTAATCATTTAGGAGTTAAACTTAATATGTTTGAAAATTAGATAAATGTAAAACCGAATTGCTACTCTCTAAAAGGAAGCAACATATGCTTTACACACCTGGATGGTTATCTGTAAATCGTGTACAAAGGATATTTATTGGGTTTTTTTTAAAAGTTGCTTGTTGACGGTTGGACAATTGAGTTTGAATATTCTTGTAATAGAAGTTAATATGACAGTGAGGTTCCCTAATAATTGTGAAGGAAAATTGTATATAATTGTATTTTTCGAGTTTTAATAAATGTTTTATTATTAACATTTCCATCAGTCATGTTGGTGGCCAAGCTGAAGAAGTACGACAGTGTTGTGTGCGTGTGCTGTGAAGCAGTCATAACATCAGACGCATTTTTCAATCCAAAGTGATAGTTCATTCATTTATTGATGTATTGATTGTCCATTCAAATTCCAGTATTTGACGTAGTCATGGTAGAGTAAAAGATCTCTTTGTACAATGCGAAAGGGAGTTAAGTTGTACACACAATGGCGGATTCTGTATCACCATTATCACTGACTTACATCTTTTTTCCTTCGCAGAGCCAACCTATCAAAACTCCGTCGTCAGGAACTAGTCGTTTTCATAACTAAGGATACTGACATCATCACTTGACTTGGGACATCCTCACGTGACTTGGACACATATCTGCATCAGCGATGTTAGCATGTGCATGCTATAATGTTGTTTACCATAGTTGCATGCCCATCTGCTATGTTTGCCTAGTTGGCCCAATGCCTATAAAACTAGCCCCATCACTGCATCTTTGGCTGTACCTAATTGGCTTCTCTCCCTCTATATGTTCATCTCACATGAGTCGCCATCTTATTGTTATCATTGATCATGAAATCTGACATTATATTGATTTCTTGTATGTACTTTATATGGTGACTCTATGATGACTCATTACTCTATATGATGACTCATTACTCTATATGGTGACTCTATATGATGACTCATTACTCTATATGATGACTCATTTACTCATATGATGACTCATTACTGACGATCGCCAAGAAGTAGTTAAAGACAATTTAACATGCTCATATCCCAAGTAAATGTCCAACAATGACCTTATACGTAGCAATTCTTCTTTGTTTTATCATTTTCAAAACACACAACGGTGACGACAGTTGTTAGATTTTTACTTAGCAATCACTAGACTTCGCTTTTTTTCCTTAGAGGGCAAACCTTTTATCATATGTAATATGCTTTGTATGTATGATATGTACCGTTTCCTAGGCAACGCAAATGGTAGTCTAGATCACCTATTTTCAGTACCACTGCGACAATTGGCTCACTTGTCACATTTCCATCCAGATTTCTATGTACTTAACTGAGAAAGTGTAATCTTAAATACAACCAATGTAGCATTTCGAAACCTTCTAAAAAGCATATTTGTCTCCTGAAAGACAAGAACTCTTTCGTTTAGTTTTGTACGCAGTATTTTGTGAAAGTGTATCGCTCTGAAACATGATTCCACTTGATGTCTCCCTGACAAAAAAAACATTGACTTAACATCGGTCCAACACAGGTTGGTTGGTAAAACAAACGTTCAACACAAGAAGCCATGTTCGATTTTTCATAATGGTTTGTAAGGATGTTGGTAGACCTGGCAACCTCTCCTTCATTGCATATACTCATATTCTTCCACTTAAATGTCACACAGTACCCTCAGTCCACAGCAATACTTCACAACGTCATTTTAGTCACTTTCCACAGCAGTTTTCAATGTAATGAGGTACATAACAAAGTTACCATTATACTCGTGTTTTACCCCTTTGCTAACTGTTATCCATCTCCATGCTATATGTGTATGACATCATGAAAAGGTGCAACCTCTTTAGTGATCCGATTGTTTAGTGAGATTGCATCGCTCTGAAATATGATGTAACTGATCTCTCTACTGACATGTCCCCGCCCCCCGCACCGATATATTTATATATATATATATAAATATACTAAAAAATAAATTAAAAAATAACACAAAATAAATAAAAATATATGAACACGAGGTCTCATACAGGTTGAATGGATGTTAAACCATTTACCGTTATGATTTCGTACAGACATAACAGTCTGTCAGATGTCCCAGGAAGTGGCTGCACCTATATTTATCCAATATACTTATATTTCATTCCTCAAACATTATTATTGGATTAATAAAAAATAATTTCTTTTAACGTTTGTTTGTTTGTTAACGTTACAATATTTCAGCTACATGGAGGCGGTCAGTAAATAACAGAGTCTGTACCAGAGGGTCCAGAGATTTCAATCCTGAGCATCGATTATGAACAATTGGAATATTATGACCTGTATCAGTCAAGTCAGCGAGCCGGACCTACCCCATCCCGTCAGTAAAGCATGGGTTGCTGAAGACCACCTCTAACCCGCATCTGTCAATATATACGATGACCTGTATCAGTCAGGTCAGCGAGCCGGACCTACCCAATCCCGTCAGTAAAGCATGGGTTGCTGAAAACCACCTCTAACCCGCATCTGTCAATATATACGATGTCCTTTATCAGTCAGGTCAGCGAGCCGGACCTACCCAATCCCGTCAGTAAAGCATGGGTTGCTGAAGACCACCTCTAACCCGCATCTGTCAATATATACGATGTCCTGTATCAGTCAAGTCAGCGAGCCGGACCTACCCAATCCCGTCAGTAAAGCATGGGTTGCTGAAGACCACCTCTTACCCGCATCTGTCAATATATACGATGTCCCAACCATCTTTGACACATACCATCAATATACAGGATGTCCCGTTCGTTTTTTACACATGGTGTCAATATATACGATGTACCACCCATCTTCCACATATACCGTGAATACATACGATGTCCTACCCATCTGCCACAGAAACCGTCAATACATACAATGCCCTATACCATCTTCGACACATAGTGTCAATATATACTATGTACCACCCATCTTCCACATATACCGTGAAAACATACGATGTCCTACCCATCTGCCACATAAACCGTCAATACATACGATGCCCTATACCAGCTTCGACACATAGTGTCAATATATACGATGTACCACCATCTTCCAAAATGAATCCACATATTCCGTCAATATCTACTATGTGCCACATATCTTCCACATATCTTCCACATATACCGTCAGTATATACCGTCAATATATACGATGTCCTATCCCATCTTTGACACATAGTGTCAATATATACGATGTCCTACCCATCTTCCACATAAACCGTCAATAAATACGATGCCCTATCCCATCTTCGACACATAGTGTCAATATATACGATGTACCACCCATCTTCCACATAAACCGTCAATAAATACGATGCCCTATCCCATCTTTGACACGTAGTGTCAATATATACGATGTCCCACCCATCTTCCACATAAACCGTCAATACATACGATGCCCTATCCCATCTTCGACACATAGCGTCAATATATACGATGTCCCACCCATCTTCCACACCGTCAATATAAACGATGTACCACCCATCTTCCACACCGTCAATATATACGATGTCCCACCCATCTTCCACACCGTCCTGCACATTCTCCCTATTTACAGATTATCTTGTTAATGAGTTCCTCACGCGGGAGACAACAAGCAGATAGAACACAACAAGAAAATGTGTGTTTTGGGAACGAATTACAGTCCATGACAGAGACTATTTACAAACGTCAGTGATGGGACAAATGAAAAACACCTGCAACGAACTAGGACGAAATATTATTATACTGAAAAGAAATTCCTCGATATTCGTAATAAGATAATTAATTACAGGTAATTACTGTACTAGGTTAACAAAAGAAGTAGTATTTTGCTATCTTCGTTTTTTCGAACCTAACGAATTAAAAACGTGTTCGTCTTTTAAATAGTAGCGACAAAACCCTTTCCACATTTATAAGAAATCTCTGCCAAGGGCAGAGTCGATTGTACAATTGTAGCTTTATCAGCAGCAGATAATTGTTTCAGCAGTATTGCAGGTGTATGATGTTGTTTCTAAACAAAAATCGGATCTGCACCAGACAAGCCAGTGATTGTCACCATGCGATATTATGACAGAGCATGTGTTCATGAATCACTTTGAGGTAGCGATGATGCCAGATGTTCGCTAAAAGGTGAGCTTATCCTGCCCCGCCGGTGGCACCCGTCATAAACATATGCTAAGTATAGTCATTTGTTTACCTGAAATAATTCGGGAAGGTATAGTATAAGTCAAAATAAGGAATTGCATCGGACATCATTTTTGTCACTGATGCATCAAATTTGGAAACTTCCTCCACATTTCTATCATAAACCTTCTTGAAAGCTTTACTGACGCCTTGAATGTTGTAACCGTGATCACACAACTTCAAGCCAAATGCGGCATGAGCATGCCTCTTTGAAATCCTGATAAAAGATCACGCTTGATTGTATCTTAAAAGTTGTGAATTGTAAACTAATTCTTATGTGCGCTTTATCATTTCTGATTTGAAATAGCTTAACGGTAAGAATGTTGGATTATGTTCATTCAGTATGGCTTCATGGGGATTTTCTAATCGTAGATCGATGCTCATGATGTTGATCACTGGATTGTCTGACCCAGAGTAGCTTATTTACAGACCGCCGCCATATAGCTGGAATATTGCTGAGTGCAGCCTCAAATAACAAACAAACAAACCAAACTTCTATCCCATCTAAATCTACGTCAGTTCTGTATGCTGATGTCAACAGGAAAAGATCAGCTTCTTCAGGACTTGGTTATGTCAACAGGGGCGGTGGGGTAGCCTAGTGGTTAAAGCGTTGGCTCGTCACGCCGAAGACCCGGGTTCGATTCCCCACATGGGCACAATGTGTTAAGCCCATTTCTGGTGTCCCCCGCCGTGATATTGCTGGAATATTCCTAAAAGCGGCGTAAAACTAAACTCAGTCAGTCAGTCAGTGGTTATGTCAACACAAACTGTGAAAACGTAAAACCGCATGTACCATTCACCCATTAGTATAGTTTTATTTTTCCTATGGGCCTTCCGTATGCAGTTCAGAAATATTCACATGCTACACTATTAGTGTGTTAAAAGGCTGTATAAATCCTACTGAAACCTAAGGAACAACAACGAGGAACTCGGAGAAACACTGCAGGTACTCAAAAATGACTTTAAAATATACTCATGCCAATAATGGTTTGCCACCCCCTCCTCACCCCTAACCCCACACACCCTCACATATTGACCCACCCACACCCTCTCCAATTAAAAAATTGAAGGGGTGACAAATCCATTATTGGCATGAGTATTTTTCTCAAACTATGCCTTCGCGTAGCCGTCCTGCCATACCCCTGGTGGAAGCTGAAAATGATTGATATAGGTGTAGGAGGGTAGCTTCATCTCCTCCCCACTTTGAATTAGACACGACTTTCAATAAATCAAGTGCCTTCAGCCATTTAGTTTTTAGGGATTTAATATGCAGAAGAAAAGTTAATGGGAGTCGAAAATCAGACCTAAGAACTTGGCCTCCCTTGACAACTTCTTTGATGGGTATGCCGTTTAAAAACAGTTGTGGGCCTTAATGTAGTTTTATATTTACGGCAGAAATGTATGCAACTAGTTTTTATTTCGAAAATTTTAAAGCCGTTTCAAGACACCATTTATTGATGTTATTTAAACACAACTGCAATTGCCGTTCAACAGGTATGCATATTCTTACGGCGACAAGAAATATTAAAATCATCCACAAAAGTGATCCATCGATCAAATCATTTAAAACCTTGGATAAACTGTTGATATTAATAAATAAATAATGTTACAGACAAAACTGCCCTTGTGGGACACCCTGATCCTGATTATTAATGGTCAGACAGGTACAACTCACTCGGATTTGAATTTGCCTGTCGGTTAAAAAATGTGAAATATAAAGAGGTAAACGACCCCTCAAACCAAAATCATGTAAATCCTTCAAAATGCCATGCTTCCAGGTTGTATCGTATGCTTTCTCGAGATCAAAGAATATCGATACGGCATGTTGTTTATTTTACTATTGCATTTTGTACGAAGGATTCTAGTCGTACCAAATGATCATTGGTACTACGACTTCTCCTGAAACCACATTGAATATTGGTTATAAGGTTATTGGTTTCAAGATACCATCTTAATCTATTGTTTACCATTCGTTCCATAGTTTTACAGACACAACTTGTTAAAGAGATTGGTCTGTAATTAGACGGATCAGTATCATCTCGGCCAGGTTTTGGAATAGGGACTACAATGGCATTGAGCCACGAAGTTGGGAAATTCCCTGAAGTCCATATTTGATCAAAAATTTCTAAAAGGATTTCTAAACATGATTCGAGCATTAGTGTCCTACTTTAGGCCCGGTCCATTTATTCTTCTGTTGCACCTAGCAAAAAATGATTAAGAAAAACCGCGTTACCATTCTTTAGCTACTTTTAAGATCCTACTTATTCATGGAAATCTCTGTTTTAGTGCGAGGTTCCTTTAGATAAGTGTCATATGTATCGTTTAATGTGATCATTGGCTTATTCCTACATCCTAAATTATAACCTTATATCCTCGGGAATCGGTATAGTTTGTCTAGGCAATACATCTGGCCTGTTCGTCAAGAAGATTAAAAAAACCCAAATATTTGTGTTACATAATAATAATAATAATAATAATAATGCACATTTATAATGCGCCTTTTCCACGCCCTTGGGTATGCTCAAAGCGCTACAAAGATGAAGATGGGTGAAGTGATGAGAAGAATACTGAGAAAAGGTGGGTTTTCAGTTTTGCTTTAAAACTATCAAAACTGTCACCAGTGACTAAGTCGAAGAAATATGCTTATGAAAATTATTTCAGTTATCCTGGAAGGCACCAGTGTGAAGACAACTGGAAAGTACATTACTGTTGGCAGCTCAGGGCCTCAATCAGTCAACTTTTTGTTGTTCTGGGTCGGTTTTTGACAAGCTCATTTCTTGACCTCCTTTGTTTGTATTATGAGAACCACGGCTTCCTGATGCGATTTTACTTTCCAATGTTTTTCAGCCTTTTCATTTGGTAAATGCATGCAATAACAACAAGTGCAAGAACACAAATGAATACTGGTAGTCCTACTATAGCAAGTCCCAGGGTGAGGTCTGTTGGCGATGATTCAGTAGTAGAAGTGGTACTTTTGGGTGTTGTCGACCCCTCAGATGGAGATGGCGATGGCGATGGCGATGGTGAGCTTGTTTGCGTGCTGCTGTTAGAATTGTTGGTACTTGTTTCTTAAATAGAAAAATGGAAATACGAAAGCACTACTCTGTAACAAGTTCTCAACTAAACGACATCAGTTACACTCGAAAAGTAATTTGACGGCATTTTCAACAAAAGGTGATTGAGAAGTATGCTAAAACAATGCGTTGTACTTTTGCGATGAAACACAGCCAATAAAAAAAAAACTGGGATTTATTCAAAGTTTTCCTTAAGAAACAGCTTTCAAAATGGTTTAAGTTTGAGTAGTTGAATAATTGTATGTTATTTTCCAGAGTACACCATGCCATGCGATTTTGAAGATACGGTTTTGTTTCAAAAAGAAGTTTCCAAGATATGAGATATTTATGGGAATAAATACTCCCTCACTGGGAAATATCAAGGTTCGGATTACTTATATCAAAGTATGCTTTAATTACCAGCCAAAGTCAAAATACGTTGATACATTTTAAAAATACATTGAATCTGACGATGAAGTTCTTTTCCCACGACGGACACATTATAACTGTGTCCTCATTCCAACTTTAAAGACACCCAGGGACGTGTGAAGGCATTAGCTGTCGACATGGAAGATTTAACTTCTGAAAACATGCTTATTGTTATATCTCTACAAAGTAAATATTCAGGTTACCTAGAACAGATAGATCAGGATGTTAAGGTATCAGCCAAAGTTGTGTTGGAGGGACAGTAAAGTACCACCTGTCGACCCAGAGTGTTGTAGTTGTTGTAGCGGCTACAGAGGGAACATTGTATCCTTTTTTAGGTTGAGAGAATATTTGTGGAAATCGGTTTATGTAAATTACGAGAGGGGTAGAAAGGTGAGTGAAAAGCATTTTAGGTCGATTTCAAAGGGATTGAGATAAGACACCATTACAGCAATGTTCCTGGAACGTTAAAATAATATAATATCACTAGAATGGAGGCCAAATTCATCATCACGCTTTATATCGTCTTTCTGGTGGCACTTAGAGCCTTTATTGAAATCTCAGCATGCATTGTGCGAAAGCCATTGCTCTTGTCCACTGATTTGAATGTTGTCAAAGAAGATAATAATATCTGACTCGATATTTGTAACCGAGGCGTCCAATTTCGAAATTCGTTACACATTCTGAAATGTAATAATGTTGAATGTTGTCACATCAATCAACCTTTTGGCACAAAGAATGGATTTAAATTTTGAAATCGTTTTGAAATTATGCTCGATGGTTCTTTAAATGATTTTCCCTGTATAAAACATCTTACATTGATAGTACTTACGATATAGAGGACCGACCTGTGAGCTGGAAACTCCACCGCAAGTAAGAGGTTTGCTGCTGCTATCACATCTGAATATGACACTGACGTCTCCAAAGCGGTCAGATGTGACGTTGAAGGAGTGGTGCTGGACAGTGTCTGTGATGTTGTTCGTTGTCTGGTTTTGTAACAAAAGACGTCTGTGACGCTGCCAGTTGTGAGATCAAACCCAGCTTGTTGAGAACCAGTAGTACCCTCTGAGGGTCCATTGTCAGGTGAGGTTTGTACCAAGTTCTAGAGCCGTTGGTGCCTGTGTCACTGCTTATGTTGCACAATAGTGGTGGACCTGGTTGCAGCAGATGAATAATATCAATTGTAATGAAAAAAGGAAAGTTTCAAATGGATGAATGACTGAATGAATGAATGAATGAGAAATAAACATGGCATCTGAAGAAAAATATTATTCATCAGAAAGCATTACTGTACATTAATACCAAGAATATAAATAGAGAAAATAAATGATTCAAGCACTATGTTTTAAATACGAATAACTAGTGATGACCAACCAGAAATGCAAACTCCACTTTTAACAACCTTTGAACCCACGACAGCTCAGATTATAATTCTAGTGTCGTCACACATAAACCTTCACTCTGACGTCGCCAAGACTTGAAAGGTTTATACTGACGGTTTGGTTAATAACGTCGGGAAGTGATGTGACTGACGTTGTGGTTCACCTTTCAGCGTCTCAAAGACAGCACCAGTAATAAGACTCAAGCCAGTTAGTTCGGAACAATAGTAGTCGGTCACATTCACTGTGAGTAGCAGGGTCGTGTCAAGGTCAAGAGCGTCAGTGGCTCCATCGCTTGCTAATGGTACATTCGGGAGTTTCTGTTGATGGAAAATATGTTCAACGTTATCATACTCCAAACTGACATTGAATTTGGTCAGGAGCAGATTGACATATAGCCAATTTATTCGTTAACTGTCAAACATTCACATGCACATATTACATCTGCAACATATGAACCGCACCTTCAATCGTAACCCATGTTTACATTTCGAGAAAATTATTTGTCCTCGACATTTACCTATGAATATCGGCTACATGCATATTTTCGGACGTCGTTAACAATATATATATTCAACGTGCGGTTTGCATACCATGTTCTTCGTTATATGTTCAGACAAAGTTCATCTACCAGACAAAAGACGTGAACGTTAAGCTGGTGCATGTGGGTAACTTTACTATTCCATTCTTAGGGTATTCACGATACGAGCACTTACAAGAATGGCGGCATTTTATAAGTTATGCGGCTTCTCTCGAGGGTTATGCGAGTACGATGTACGCCTCTTTGTAGCATTGACACTTGCCGAGCCGGTAGGCGAGGATGACATTGCTACAAAGAGCACATCAATACCAATACCGAAGAAGCATACAACGTATTTATCTTATCGACATGTGTTAAATGTACAAGATATCGTTTTATTTGGTTAAAGATCGCTACCGACTATATGACATAAAACTGCTACAAAATTGTTAATAATGTTTTGTTGAGTGTGCAAACCACTCAATGTACAAAAATTAAACAAAGCGGTGAAAGTCGGTGAAAAAATCTGTACAAAGTGAACATATTAACAGCTGATCGAACGGTTTTCGAACTCCGGGCACGGCATTCGTCATATTATTACGTCATACGATTGTTAGCGCTTCAGCTTTCGGCGGAGAGCTTGGCGGTTACAGGGTAGTGGGTAATATTTTTCCAGTTGTCACCCTTTTAAAGCGTCTATTGACCAATGAAAGTAAAGTATTTTACATGAAGGTAAGATAAAAGGCAATATTTCCACGTTTGTCCATGAACAGTCAAGTCACTTCCACTGCAAATGTGTGCCTTAAGTCTACTCTGGGGCATCCTTTGGACTTAAGATTAAATTTGGTTTTAGACTTTAGATGTTGTCACAGATTGAGCTTCGTGATCCCCGATTGAAGCCATGCGTTTGTCTTAAGTTTAAATTTTAAGAATTAAGATGCCTTATGAACTTTAGACAGCTTCATGATCCCGAGGCTAATCCAAGATCACTTTATCTTTAACACCGCTACTTGCACTATTCCAACTGTCTATATAACGTTCAATGACTAGACAGCCATAGTATTACGTGAACATCGATCAAGTCAGTTGGGATACTAACAGGTAAGGAGAATCACAAAGTCCGACCTCCGAGCCTATTTATCCGATCATAGGTTGCATGGAACCTGTTCCTTTATCAAAAAAGGTTTATGGCTAAATCAAGTAAATGTAACGTGTTCATGGCCAGATCTATTGATCTATACTATTTCGAAGGGCATTGTGTAAGTACTCACTTGCTACCGTCAGTTTACACACGTCCACAAAAACACCCGGGTCCTTTGCGTCCACTATGCTCCAAGTCCCTGCATCTATCTTCTCAACACTTTCGATGGTGAGTGCAGAAGGTGTATCGTTGGTTGCTTTATATCCTTCCACAGGGCTGCAGCTGGGGTTGCAGATGACGACATAAAGGTCATCACTTGGTCGAACCCATACAAATCCTGTATAGTTGCTTCTGTCACCTACAATAGTGTAGCTCGTTCCAAACAGACCAACACCACCCGGACATGTGGAATCTATTTGAGCAGCACCTGGAACATGAGTTGGTGTAGAGATTGCTCGTGAATGAAACACAATATTCCGTTGTGGGTGTAAATGATGTAACAGAGCCATCTACTGTAGATGATTGTAGGAATATAATGTTTGGCTGAAACTTTGTCGTGGAAATAAAGTTACCTGCTTTAGAAAAGAGTCCTAAAAGAGTCCTAATAAATCTTACTTCCCAAATTCTGGAATTAAGCTCCTTGAATTCATTTTCGGGTGTCTGGGACACACACAATAAATTTAGGTGTAAGGAGGAATGTTCATTGCAGTCTTTTGAAACCAAGGACATTTTCCTACTATTTACTAGGTGATTCTTACATTTACCTAGAAGATACATTCCTTCCACGTTATCCCACACCTGCGTAGATGATACTTTGTTTCACATAGTTGATACTTTACTTCCACGATAATGATACTTTACATCAACGCAGAAGATACTTCACGTCTATGAAGATGATACTTTACTTCACCTAACAGGTGCTTTACTTCCACGTAGACGATACGTTACCTATAAGTAGATGATACTTCCAACTAAAATGGCAAATGATACTTATATCAAATAATTAAATTTTAAAATCTTGATAAGCCCTACACTCCTAATGCCACAAGATGTTTATAGTGTATAGTGTCGACTTAGCAATGCAAAAATATCGATTTTATTGTTATGGCGTCCGACATTGCTGGCCTGGAAATTTTAATTGCAAGGAAGCATTATCGCAATATAAAATATTGGGTTTTGATGACATGAAGCACGTGGCGAGTGGATGAAAGCATGTGTGAGTACTGAAGCAATTCTGCGTATCTAACCCTAACGTTACCTGTGGATATAGGTATCTCTGTCGTTGTAGATGTGGAATCTTTGCTTGCTGTCATTTAAGAAATATCTGAAGCGAATCAACGAAAAGCATGTACTAAAAATGATAATAAGTTAATCGTTTGCCAATCTTTGGTTCATTTTTTGTAATGCATAAGAATTTATAAACACTTCCGGCGGTGTCGCCAATATCATTTAGTTGGGACTAACTATCCTCTATGGCTACTCTTAGCTACCGTAATGACCTTATCACCTCTGGATAATGAACTGGGATCTTCAATCAGAAACACAGTAATTTGGCTTCTTGATGTATACAATGTATATAATTTTAATTTATTGACATATCTGAGCTTAGATCACATTAAGTCACAAAAGCAGACTTTGTTGCCCACATTACTTCTATACTGCTAAACATTGCGATAAAAGTTTTCATTGAGACCGAACTGACGACTGTGCCAATACCTAATTTATACCGAATATATTGTAAGCAAAACTATACAAAAACACAACTCACCAACGAAACATGCAAAAGAAGAAAAGCTTTTCAACATTGAACTAGCACAAACTCATTACCATTTAGAGACATACCTTCTTCACGAGAACTGGCGAAGAACCTGTTGGTAAATTAATTAAATACTTTTTTGCGAAAGAATTGAAAACAATGAAGAACTGCAATGTTAAAACATGTATGATATGAAGAAAATCATGCATTTACTTCTGCAAACTTAGAAAACATAAAACAAGTATACCTTCGATAGAATACCATCTAATGGAGAAGAAATCATAATCAGAACAAAATGGCAGTTGATGAAATACCAAATGCATGGCTAAATGAATTCACGTAACACATTGGTAAGTGGCTATAGAATACATCTCTCAGTAAAGCAGAATACATTGTATGCTCTTCGAATTATATCAAGGCACATCTTTTACGGATAAATGTCTAATATTGATGATACTGAATGTTCCGTCACTGTTACGCGAAGGAAAAGTCAATTGTTCATCTGAACCACAACTCTCGGGAACATGAGGGGAATTCCTCATCGTTGTTGCGTGACGTGTTTATAGTGACCGAATTGTTTTCGTTCGACTGGATACGAATGTTCATGACTGCTCGGCCAAGTTGGATCGGCATTTAATACGTTTGATTAAAGTGAAATTGACCTGTTTGGAAAATTGAATTTGGAACCATTAAAAATGAACGTGCACGGGTGGTGATTCAAATTGTTTGGTGCCCACACCGTTAACCACACGAATACGAAAGTACCTGAAAGTTATTCCTATCCCACCGTATAGTTGGACGGATGGATAACGGGCTTCAAGCAGAAATACAACAAGTGATAGCTAACTGTTAATGTCACAGTACATTTAAATTAAATATCCGCCTGTGCTGCATGAAATTACATACACCAGATACAATTGTTTACAAAATATATAACGCCCGCTATCTATCTTGTTTCCTTTAAACAATATAACATTTTGATATATCAGTTCTCATAATCAAATATATCTCGGCGAACGAGAATCAATGTGGAAGCTGGATAAGATCTCACAAAGAAAGCTGTAAACCGTTGTGATAACTGAAGTTAGCGAATATTGAATCTGGGCGTCTTCATAATGTAGCATGAAATGACAGCGTTATCACCGATAAAACCCAGCGTTTACCCAGCAAGCGAAGTAGGTGATTTTGATTTAGCATTGCTTTCAACTGAAAACGAAAATAAATATGATTAGCATATTTTCCCACGCGAAGCATTACAGCTATAAATGGCGTAAACGCTGATACGCAAAAGATCGACATCGCATATCAAATATCATGCCGTGATATGCAGTACGGCCCAAAACGTGAAAATCTTATATTGTTCCCATTATTTAATCGGTATCATAACCAAAACAAGTTTCATCGCATGGAACACCTTGACGTAATAATAATTTACCTGCCAGGGTGAGTTGATATTATAACTCTTCGTGCTCGGTGACACCCCATAAACGCACATGACGGTGTCTTTGAATTGTCGTAACACGCTCCACGCCCCAGGTGGCCAGGTAACGTAATTCGGTGATGATTTCTGATGTAACTTGCCGTCGGTATTGGACAACTGTTTTATTTTGACCATATTCAAGCAGGCATGCCATATTGCAAGCCAAATGAAAACAGTTTCTATCTCACAAATATGTTTACGGTTGCATACCAAACGCCGCGCACAAACCTGCACATTCCATCACGAGCCTGAACTTGAACCCGCTGAGATAGGGTAGTGAGATGGCTATGGTTTAATCACGTTGAAGCTAGAATACACTAACGATGCAGATCTGATTATCATATGTACAAACCACGCATTCCCAGCGACACCGCCGCCAGAAGCCAGCAGTGATATTGTTGAATACTTCTAAAATGCATCATATGATACACAGTTAGCTTTTATTGATCCTGGTGCATGCCACAGAGAATTATCCTTGTTTACCAGGGAGAAAAACCGCAAACACTTTTCTTTACCGTAATACATAACGGATGAACCCTTCGCGAAAGGCGTCTGACGTTTATCAATAATATTATATCGATTCAATGTCACTTTTAAGAAATATCTCTCCAATATCCTAACTACATAAACAAACGCCCCGATGGCACCAAACCAAAGCAACCATTGATGCTCCAGTGAATATTTTAAATATTTTAAATTACAAACAACAAATTAACACCGCGCGCATCTGTCCCCTGCTCCATTTTAACAAATGCCCGTCATACGGAGTAATACTTAATGATGCATATATCGAACTCCTAAGATACTCTCTTATATAGCTCACTCCCTGTGCCACAACACCATATTTCCTCTTCTATATTTTTAATAATTTTACTTATTGTCTTAAGAACTATATATGCACATATGTTTCGCTCTGTAATACTGAAACAGCCTCAACGGTACCGTTAACTACAAGAGCGTCTGGAATTGACATATATTTCCGGCCTTCAGCATGAGAGTGAATTATGGCAGAAACTTAGTCCTTCACGGGTATGATCAGTTATATGAACCAGCACTCAAATAAGGGTGTAGAGTGTGTTGCTTGCGATAAAGACAATATGCAATAACATGATCAAGATCCTCAAATCCGAAAGGATAAATATTGTTCGTTACCCGAGATCCCATTTCAGCGGAGCAGAGATGAAACAAATGCAAAAGGCCGTATATCAAAGTCGTCATTTAGACGCTTGAGGACCATACCGTTCAAGGTAACTTCCGAATTCAACAAGCGCTCGCTCAGATCCGCCCACCATGCAAACGATTATTAATCTTCCGACAAAAAATTAGTGAAGCGGCCTGTTCTGGACGCGTTTAAGAAACGCCACCATACACCTGGGACGCCAAAGCAACTTTTTTCTCTAATGGAAATCACGCTTTGTTTGTGGAGTGTTTTCTTCCCTGGGCTGTCATGTACATTTCCCCAGCTGTCCTTTTCCAGAATCGGAACTGAATTTATTGACATAGTTTACTTTGTTTGGTCACTGACACCAAATAGTCTCGGCCAAACGGAGTATTATCGAGGATCAAATCTAAGTATTCAGATGGGGTACGTCCGATTATACCGTATCAAAAGGGTTATAATTTAGTCCCACTAGCTGGTTTTGGGCGGTTGTGCAGTTGTCTAAATCCACACTTCATGTGGACTCCCGTGCCGGTCGCCGATACGGTAAACTGACGGCCGCCATCGAGATCGCGCTGGCATTAATTCTAATTTCTGCTGATTACGTGTCACGCGCTTTGTGGACCTAACAAAAATGCCCAATACATATTAAAGCTGCCGCAATGTTTATCAATCACCAGCGAGAGTTAGTCAGAAGTAACAGGTTATTGTCTTTTTCAAAACTCATGAGTTTCATGCGACAACCGCCAGTGAACACGTTAAAGACCAGCATGTTCAACGTTGTCTAATCCATTAAGATTTGACCAACATGAGTGAGTGAGTGGAATGAGGTGTGGTTTAACGCTGCTTTTGAATAATACAGCATGCATCTTTGTACGCGGCACAACTTAAAACCACCAACAATACCCTGCACCGAATCGTAAACTTGTCCGTCTGGCGTGACGAGCCAACACTTTAATCACTCAGCTACCCCACCGCCCTCCAACAACATGAATTGCATACGCCATGTATAAAGTAAATAAACGTAACATATGTTATATATTTGGGACTTGTTAATTTATCCGTTAAGTACAGGTTTTGCCACTTTTGTTAGTTTCAGTCCCACCGAATAGCCATCCCACCAACCTATCAGGCACCGAACCGCAACACACGCGGGCGGATCTAACCCACCACTCCAGCCATCGTAGTTTCCTGGGAAGCTATCCAGGTCTGAAATTACGGCGATCCCTTTACTTGTTCGGAGAAAGTGTAATAAAAATGAGTAAAAAGTTCTGTAACATCTTTAAAAGCACATGGCTGCATCACCGCGCTGTCCGCATCCTGCCATCAACAAACGAACCAACCGTCGAAGCAGAAGATTTCAAACGCCACGTCTCATACATTACGCTCGGCAACAGTGGACAGCTCGTGGATTATCGCCGATCGCCAGGGCTGACACCAGCTTTTTATCACGATGGGCCTTTCGCGACACTCGCCGTGGTTGCATGGCAACCGTGGTCGTATTAAAACGACACCAATGTCATTACACGCGCACAATGATTTCATACAGCATCAGTATAAGTTCATAGCACAGTGTGTCATACATCGCCGACTACGCGCGTTACGGCCCATACCGACGACGTCATGATACCACCTGATGTCCTACAGCATATGATGTCCCCGCGCCAAACGATGCTGTACGGTTAACACGATGTCATATAGCATCACCATGTCATATAGCACACCGTCATACAGCACACCATGTCATACAGCCCATGATGTCAGCATCATAAAGCACACCATGTCATACAGCACACCATGCATCACAGCGCATATCATAAAGCACACCATGTCATACAGCACATGGCGTCATATCGCCGCAAGCACACGATGCCATGCAACACAATCCATTTCATACAACACATGGTGTCAAATCATAAAGCACATGATGCCATACAGCAGACCACGCCATACGCAGCACACGATGCCGCTTATACTTACGTCACGCACCACACAACATAATACATAATAAATCTATCAGTACAGCACTACGCCCGCAACACACTGATACCAACAAGGCCGCAAATACCGCTACGTATGGCGTCATGGCAAACACACAGCCATCCACCACATTGATGTCATACAGCACATAATGTATCACGGCATATGATGTCACAAAGGACAAACCGTCAGCCACCGGCACATGATGTCGCCACAATGATACGCATACGACATCACAAACACTTCATCGTCAGCTACCATTATTAGATGCCGCCGCTTGATACCTACGTACGAAAGCACACGGCGCCGTCTTAACGCCCACAGAACATACTCATCATACTGCAAATAATGTCATACGGCACATGGCGTCATACACAATGGTTTTCATCCACCACATGGGACAGTCACAGCACATATCACGTAATACGGCATATGTGCGACGTCGCCACGCACCACCGCCACCGCGCCATGACACCACAACAGATGATGTCATACGGCACATGATATACAACATCTCTTAATACGACAGACGCGTTAACACAATGCCCGCTATGTTACTGATGTCACACTGTGCCAATATTGAGCCTGCCACGGCACATTGCGTCATACTCACAATTTAATGACATAATGACATGATATCATAGGGTTGGGGTAGATGCAGGTGTAGGGGTGGTGTCAAAGTACGCAGACGTAGGGCAGGGCCAAAGGGACGCAGCCAGGGAAAGCGAAGCCGTGCGACGGTGCGCAGGGCAGGGCCAGCGGTGATGGCGCAGGGTGATGCAGACGTAGGGTAGAGGCCAGGCAGAGGGGCAGATTCAGGTAAAGGGGTAGATGCAGGTGTAGGGTAGTTGGGGTAGATGCAAAGGTAGGGTAGGGTTTGGGGCAGCATGCAGCGCAGGAAGCGCCAGCCGACGGGGTAGGGTTGGGGCCAGGATAGGGGCAGGGGCTGAGTTTGACAGGCAAAGTTGCGGGATAGGGTGGGCGGATAGGGCTCCTGGTTGCGATAGCCAGCGCAGAGACCAGGTTGGGTTGGGGCAAGTTGTAGTGGTAATGGGCTAAAGTACGTAATGAAGCAGAAGTTATCGTGACAGCATCTGATGGTGACCTCACACAACAGTAACACCGACATAATGGAACGCGAAATATACAAAAGATGATAGTTGCGTTTATTAGATATGAAAGTACGCGCGCGCAACGCGGTAATTAAATCAATGTACTCACCCAGTTAGATTTCATCGCGTCCGCTCAAAATGCGCGGCAGAGACATATCGAAATACATGGGCAGATCGCCATACCGCCACAGGTGATCAGATCAGACAGATAGACAAAGAGATAAAGAAAAACAAAGGCAAACATGCCGTCAGGCAATACACCGACATAGTCATTAATGGATACCGGCATCGCAGACTAGCGGCGCATCACAGTGCCTTAACAATAAATGCGCGGCACTTAACCATCAGAAACATGGCGAAGCATCTGATCAAAAGTTTATTCCCAAAGCGGCATCCGTTAACTGGGAAGTCGCCCGGCCGCAGCAGAAATAGCACGTGCAATCACTGGTGCCCAGGATTGAGGAATTTATCGAAGTGGTAGACGCCAACAACCGCGTAAAGAGAAAGTGATCTATCAAATGTGTTTTGTGAGGCAAGATCTGATAACACACGGCCATCACATTAATAACACCTGTACGCAGTTCCACCCGACCAACGCCGCCATCACCTTTAACGCGAAAGGCCACTTTAGAGCTCCAGGTATACGGAAACCGCGTTATAGCGAAATCATTTGGTCGCAACCAAAACTCACTCAGCGACCAACCAGCTGAAAGCGTACCACGTGATTGTGGCTCTATATTGTACCACATATCAGTGATCGCTGAGTAGAGTTTTTACCGATCATTGATTTTTTAACTCAGCACCCAGCATAAAGAAAGGCTAGTTATGTTTGAAAATACTTCGCAAGGATTTGGGTAGAATGATTGGTGAAAACGAACGCATATGCGTTGTCTTTCAACTGCTCTGTGTTGCCTGCCACTCGTCTTCGGTAGCTACAAAGTCGTGTTGTGCCAGATCGAAACGGCCAGGAAATCTGGCGATCTCTCAAGGATGCAGGCCATGAAAATGGATCCAGCTGCCCTGACATTAAATTTTGCTGATAGGTGGCTGGTGGGTTAGATGGCTGACCTTGTGGGCTGGCGATTAGTTGCCTGGATCTGAAAGTGGTTTCCTCAGTAATCCCGCAGCAACGCGCCCAAAAGAACGAACTAGATTCTGCACCAAACGGGTACCAACAACTCCCAAATACTTACATGCCCTCATGTAAATTTACGTGTCTGCTGGAAGCGGCAGTGGAATTCTAAATGCTGTAATTTAAATGAAAATAGGAAAGCTTCCCCACTTCCACAATCTCCGCCATCCAGGCTACAGCATTATATCCACACAAAGAAACGCTTATTTCCACTTCCATAATACACAATCCACATCTCACCCACATCCATACATCGCTGGCACACTTGCAATAATGCCCACACCCATATTCACATCCATACAATGTCTAAACACCCATGTCCACATCCACCTATCCTATACACATGTGATTCAGGCCACACACATGCACGCATACACACACACACAAGCACGCACGCACACACACTCCTAATTCATATAGATATAGCCACAAACATGCCTGTGTATACAAATAAAAAAGACGCACACACACACAAACACATACATACATACATACATTGCCATTACATACATTGCCATACATACATACATACATACACATACATACATACATACATACATACATATACATAAGATATACATACTCAGATGCATAGCATGCATGCATGCATACATACATACATACACACACACATACATACACACATATACACACACACACACACACACAGATACATACATGCATACATGCATACATTCATACACACACGCACATACATATACACATACATACATACATATACATACATACATGCAAATCCGCACACACACATACATACATACACAAATACTCACACAGAAATACATACACACAAGCACATATACACATACACATACATACATACATACATACATACATACATACATACATACATACATACATACATACATACATACATACATACATACATACATACATACATACATACATACATACATACATACATACATACATACATACATACATACACACAGGTACACACACAGACACATACATACATACACAGACACACACATATCATACATACATACACACATGCACATACACATACACACACAACATATCGTATCGCACTGCACAAACTGCACAGTACATACATACATACATACATACACACACACATACAAGACACACATACACATTGCACATACATACATACATACACACATACATACATACATACACACATACACACATTACAGACACAGACACAGACACATAAAGACATACACATACACACACACTGACACACAAGACAAGACAGACAAGACAGCAGACAGAGGCAAGACAGACAGACACAGACACACAGACAGACAAGACAGACAGACAGACAGACAGACAGACAAGACAAGACAGACAGCAGACAGACAGACATACAGAGCAGACAGAGGCAGACAGGCAGACAGCAGGCACATGCACATATAAAATAGATACACACACACAGACACACCAGGAGGAAGGACATATGGAGACGAACAGTGAAATAGTGGACAGACCAGAGACAAGGACAGTGGAGAATGGACCACAGAGAAGGAGCATGGATAAAATGAGGACTGAGTAGTAGATAAATAAAAAAGACATGAACAAAGAAAAAAAAAATACTGACCAAATATAATGGAAAGAGAAATAGAAGGAGGAAATATAATGGAGAATATGGACTGAAGACACGGAAATGAAGTGGATAGTTACACACATGGAATAAAGAAAGAATAGAGAGAAACACCATAGAAAGAGAATGAATGACAGTGAGCCTTGAAAGGAACAGTGAATGAAGGAAAGAAAAAGATAATGAGATAGTAGTGAGGAGACAGGAAAGGAGTGGAATGATAATGAAGAATGGATGGAAATATAAAGATGGATGGAGGAAATAAGGAATAGCAGAGAATGGAGAGATATAACATGGAAAAGACAGTATAGTGAAGGAAAGGGGGAAGGACACAGAGAGGACAGAGAGAAGGAAGGAAGGAAAGAATGGGTGGAATGAATATGGACACAGTGAGAGAGGAAAAGATGGCCTTGTGTGCAGAGATGGGAAGGAAGGTATGGAATGAGGAGGATGGACAGGAAAGGACATGGAAGGAGGAAGGAAGGAAGGAGGAATATGGAGAGAATGAAATGGAAGGAAATAATGGACAGAGGGAGTGGTGGTGGTGGACACAGGAAGAGGACAGACATAGTGGAAATGGAAATGGAATTAAATACACACAGGCACAGCAGTCATGTACAATAGAAATTCAGGCACTTCATTCAACACGCTAGTGAGGCTTGAGGTCACATTTCCTGGTCTGTTGTTGTACGCCATATTGACCGATAAATACAACTTAAGTCAATGAACTTCCCTTCAGATCGAATATATGTCATCTCTTTTGACAAAAAACAACAGCTCAATTTAGAAAAGAGGTTTGGGATTGGGAGAAGCAATGAGTGAGCTGGTATACCCAAATGGATTTTAACATCTCTTAACACCCCTGCCTTGGCGAAACCCGATTCTGCAGCGCACGGTAAAGCAACGTCACCCTCAGGAAGGCTGTCACACGATCAATACCAATGGCAACACAGATCGTGCGGTCGAGTAGTGCACTGCAGAACTACCACGGTGCGGGTGAACATCTTGCGGAGTGCGGCGTAATAACAACCGACTTTAAGGGAACATGGCAGATGAACATGAACTCATTGGGCTGATTTCCAGTGATTACTGTTTTATCAACATACCTACTGGGCCACATAACTGGACGACGCTGATAACTTGAAGATACCGGATCCGATTGGACCGATTCGGATCCCAGTAACCCATGGGACGGTGGGGCAAAAACTAGTGGTTAAAGCGTTGGACGCCCACACAAAGACCCGGGGTCTGGATCCCCACAAGGCCACAAATGTGCAGTCCATTCCTGGAGCATGAGAGTGTAGAAAACACCTAGTGATGGCTGCACAGGACAATCTGGTGCATGGAAGTGTACAACCTGGTGAAGGACTGGGGCATTATATTTAATGAGACATAGAAGTGCACACACACTGGTGACGAGGGCACAGTGGCCACTGGTATGGAAGGTGGCCAACCCCAGTGGACTGGGGCACAGGTCACCATGGCACAACTGATCCCAACCACAGTGGACACATGGACAACCACAAAGAACGGACAAGGACAGACACAGGACACAGCACAGGAACAACCACAGGACGAGCACACACACAGGAGGCACACAGGACAGACAACACTGGTATGGACAGGACCAGTGAGACGCACAGACACAGAAAATGGACTGAGGGACCACAGGACACAATCAGACACAGACACCAAGGAAGGAGGATGGAACCCACACAAGGACACACACACACACAGACACACACAAGGAGCCAGTGGACAGCACACAGGCACAGGACAGACACACATGGTATGGAGACAAAAAATGGGGTGGACAGGAAGGAAGAGGAAAAGTGGAATGGAAATAATGGATAATAATGTCCTAGGTCCCACAAGGACCACAGAGACAACCACACAGGACCACACAAGGAACGGACAACACAGGACACACACAAATACTGGGAGAAACACACAACCAAGGACCGGACAAGGAAACACTGGCCCCATAGGAAGAGCACAGACACAGAAAGAAGAAACACAGTATGGAAGGCACAACACAGGAACACAGAAAATATGGACAACACAAGGAGAAAAGGAAAAGGAAAATAATGGAAAATATGGAAGAAGGAAATGGAAGAGAAATGGATGGAGGGGCATGGAAGGAAAAGATCCCACACACATGGAGGGTAAATAGGAACACAAGGAAATAACACAGAGACAAAGAACAAAAAGACACAAGAATAATAGAGTGGACATGGAAACACAGTATATAAAAATGTGGAAGGTAGAGTGGCATGGAGGAGTGGAAAGGAATATGGAGGCATGGAATGGAAGGAAGACGAGTGGAGGGGGGTGGTAGTGGTATAATGGAAGGATATAATTGAAAGAGAGTGGAATGGAAGAAAGGAAATGGAAGAATGGAAGGAATGGAAATAACAGGGAAGGGGACAGGAGGGGGTACAGGAAGGAGTGTTCTAGTAGGAGGAAGAAGAAGGGGTACAGTGGAAGCACAGGGTGGAATGGAGGAT